>NC_134896.1:52053787-52056287 GCF_041734735.1 Babylonia areolata
ATTGATTTACGTTGTTTACCGGTGACATTTAGGTTATTGATTTATGTTCGTATTGTCGTGGTTTTGGTGGTGGTTGTTTTTTCGTAGATTTTTTTTAAAGTGATTAAATTTTTTTCTTTCTGTTTTCTTTGTTCTTCTTGAACCGGGAAAAACCAACAACATCATTATTATAGGGACATGTTTCAGGCGTGCATGCTCACCGCCTGTTTGTCACTCACTTCCGTGTTGATTCAGCTAGTCTTTAACTCACTCAGTACGGCCAGTCCTCTCTTCTCCTCTACACAGACCCCTCGGATGTCCAGTGGGTATCTGAATGACCCAACCTTTAGCTTCCGTCGTCAGAATTGTGGTATTCTTTGTCAACATTCACGTCTTCAGTATAAGAGCCTTCCGCTTGCAATATTTGATGATGGTAATTGGGGTGAAACGCTGTTAACGTCGTCTCTTTCGCCGTTCGTATGGAAAGAGTTAATCTTTACCTTCTGTTATGGATCTGTTGACACAGAAGGCTTGGGCCTGTTCGTCCATTTCTTCTTTCATTCTCTCACTCCCCGTCACTCCTTCACTCACTTGCACAGACCTTGTGAAGTGTCAGGATTGGATATGGAATAGTTCACCAGTGAGTTAGGTATTATCCTCGGAAAAAATGAGAATAAATAATCTGTCAGTGTCACCTGGATGTGCTTTATGGTACAGTCAGTAATCTTGCCGAGATTTGGTGAGAAGAATTAAGGGATTGTGCTGGTTAGCTCACTGACTGACTGACTGACTTACTCACTCACTCACCCACCCTCCCACCCACCCATATTTTTATTTCCTGACACACTACCAGCAACATGACTTGAATTGACTCCCAGACCAGACTACCAGCAACATGACTTGACTCTCACTCTACCAGCAACATGACTTGAATTGACTCCCACACTACCAGCAACATCACTTGAATTGACTCTCACACTACCAGCAACATGACTTGATTTGACTCCCAGACTACCAGCAACATGACTTGAATTGACTCCCATACTACCAGCATCATGACTTGAATTGACTGCCAGCAACATGACTTGAATTGACTCTCACACAACCAGCATCATGACTTGAATTGACTCCCATACTACCAGCATCATGACTTGAATTGACTGCCAGCAACATGACTTGAATTGACTCTCACACAACCAGCATCATGACTTGAATTGACTCCCACACTACCAGCAACATGACTTGAATTGACTCTCACACTACCAGCAACATGACTTGATTTGACTCCCACACTACCAGCAACATGACTTGATTTGTCACACACACACACACACACACACACACACACACACACACACACACACACACACACACACACACACACACACACACACACACACACACACACACACACACACACAGAGTCACCATCACCATGTCCCCCCTACAGGTGGGGAAGCCCCACACTGCCAGAGAACGCCAGCGGATCCTGGCAGACCGGAAGCGCCGCCTGCAGCAGAGCCGCGAGGAGCTGGAGAGGATCCGAGAGTCCAACATCGACATGGGCCTGAGGCTGGAGCCCATCCGCCCGGCCACCCGCACCCCCCACCTCCACAGCACCCCCAGCCAACGGATGAGCACCACAGCCACCACCACCAACAACAACGGCAAGCACCCTCCCACCCCCAACAGCTCCGAGTCCTCGCGGGATTTCCCCATGCACCGTGGGGTGGACTACTTCATGAACAACGGCGACCAGCTGTCCATGGAGGAGATGATGTGTCGCGGCTTCTCCCAGTGGCTCTCCGATAACTTCTCCACCGCCAGCAACTCCCAGCCTGGGAGCCGTCCGGGGGGAGAGATCGTCGTGGAGGGGGCAGGCGTGGGAGCGGGGGGCAAGCCCGCGGAGAAGGCCGAATGCAGTCCCCAGGACGTCAGCGGGACCTCCTCCACCAGCGGCGGCGTGCAGCTGCCGGACATCGTGGCAGAGCGGGTGAGGAAGAGAGGGAGGAGGAAGGACAGGACCCTCCCCGACACGGGGACCAGCACCCTGCAGGCTGGGGCCCACAGCAACAAGAAGGTCCACTTTGCTGAGGGTCTGCCCTTCATCAGGGGAAGCAGCCTTCAGGTCCCGCCCCAGAATACCACCAAGCAGGAGACAGATTCAGCTTCCAGACCCATGCCCACGTCCAAAGCAGCAGCAGCAGCAGAAGGAGGAGGAGGAGGAGAAGGAGAAGCGGGAGATGATGGTCTTGAGGAAGATGCTGAGATGCTGGAGGCCATGCTGAAGCCGCCCTGGACGGCCCCCGTGATGGAGCGGTCCCTGACCTCCATGACGCCCAGGGCCAAGAACTGCCGGCCCCTGTCCATGCCCAGGATTGACATCGTGTCGGAGATCTACGATGAGCTCATCGTCAAGACCATCCAGTCCTTCCTGGCGAGGTAGGGGGGTGACTGGAGCTGGTTGCTGTGTGTGTGTGTGTGTGTGTGTGTGTGTGTGTGAGGAGGGTGGGGGGTTGGC
>NC_134896.1:52063787-52068787 GCF_041734735.1 Babylonia areolata
TATGTGTTCTTCTTCTTTGTCTTCTTGCTCCATACCTCTAGTTCTGTGTTCTTCTTTGTCTTCTTGTTCCATACCTCTAGTTCTGTGTTCTTCTTCTTTGTCTTCTTGCTCCATACCTCTAGTTCTGTGTTCTTCTTTGTCTTCTTGTTCCATACCTCTAGTTCTGTGTTCTTCTTCTTTGTCTTCTTGCTCCATACCTCTAGTTCTGTGTTCTTCTTTGTCTTCTTACCTCTAGTTCTGTGTTCTTCTTTGTCTTCTTGCTCCATACGTCTAGTTCTGTGTTCTTCTTTGTCTTCTTGTTCCATACCTCTAGTTCTGTGTTCTTCTTTGTCTTCTTGTTCCATACCTTTAGTTCTGTGTTCTTCTTTGTCTTCTTGTTCCATACATCTAGTTCTGTGTTCTTCTTTGTCTTCTTGTTCCATACCTCTAGTTCTGCGTTCTTCCTGGTCTTCTTGTTCCATACATTTAGTTCTGTGTTCTTCTTTGTCTTCTTGTTCCATACCTCTAGTTCTGTGTTCTTCTTTGTCTTCTTGTTCCATACCTCTAGTTCTGTCTTCTTCTTTGTCTTCTTGCTCCATACCTCTAGTTCTGTGTTCTTCTTTGTCTTCTTGTTCCATACCTCTAGTTCTGTCTTCTTCTTTGTCTTCTTGCTCCATACCTCTAGTTCTGTGTTCTTCTTTGTCTTCTTGTTCCATACCTCTAGTTCTGTGTTCTTCTTTGTCTTCTTGTTCCATACCTCTAGTTCTGTGTTCTTCTTCTTTGTCTTCTTGTTCCATACCTCTAGTTCTGTGTTCTTCTTTGTCTTCTTGTTCCATACCTCTAGTTCTGTGTTCTTCTTTGTCTTCTTGTTCCATACCTCTAGTTCTGTGTTCTTCTTTGTCTTCTTGTTCCATACCTCTAGTTCTGTGTTCTTCTTTGTCTTAGGGTTGTGGAGCGTAAAAAAAGATATCTAAAAAGATATTGGGTCTTCTTCTTCTTCTTCTGCCTCTCTATGCGTCTTTCTGTCAGTCTGTTTGTCTGTCCGTCTAACACTTTGTTTGTCAGTCTGTCTGTCTCTCGGTCTGTCAGTCAGTCAGTCTGTCTATCTATCTGTCTGCCTCTTTGTCTGTCAGTCTGTCAGTCTCTCTGTCTGTCAATTTGTTTCTCTTTGTGCCTCTGTCCCTCTTTGTCTCTCTGTGTTTCTGTCTTTGTCTCTCCCTCTCTCTCTGTCCGTCTCTGTCTCTCTCACCTCTCTCTCTCTCTCTTTTCACCTGACCATTGTCTCTCTCATGAACTCAAATAAACACGCATGCACTCACATTTGTATTTGTATTTGTATATCTTTTTATCACAACAGATTTCTCTGTGTGAAATTCGGGCTGCTCTCCCCAGGGAGAGCGCGTCGCTACACTACAGCGCTACCCATTCATTTTTCTGTATTTTTTTTCGTGCATTTGTTTTTCCCATCGAAGTGGATCTTTCTACAGAATTTTGCCAGGAACACCCTTCTGTTGCCGTGGGTTCTTTTACGTGCGCTAAGTGCATGCTGCACACGGGACCTCGGATTATCTTCTCATCCGAATGACTAGCGTCCAGACCACCACTCAAGGTCTAGTGGAGGGGGAGAAAATATCGGCGGCTGAGCCGTGATTCGAACCCGCGCGCTCAGATTCTCTCGTTTCCTAGGCGGACGCGTTACCTCTAGGCCATCACTCCACTATGTGCAGACACAAACTGAATGACAGACACACTGACAAACAAATAGGCAGAAACATATAGATGAACGTATAGGCAGATAGATAATATATATATATATATATATATATATATAGAGAGAGAGAGAGAGAGAGAGAGAGATAGATAGATAGATGGCAGAATGTAATCTTTCTTCTTCTTCTTCTTACTCTTATTATTGTTATCATTATCATCATTAATGTAATTTTTAATAGTTTCTGCAGTGGCGTAGCAATAATTCTGATCAGAAATCAATACCTCAGATCCCGACCCGAATCACACCTTGGCCTGGAACTGGAGCACGCGATCTTCGTTCGTGTTAACTGTCAGAAGGGCAGGTGCTTGGTCACACACACAGACACACACACGGACACACAGACACACACACACACACACACACACACACACACACACACACACACACACACATACACACAGAGACACACACACACACACACACACACACACACACACACAAATACACACACACACACACACACACACACACACACACACACACAAATACACACACACATACACACACACACACACACACACACACACACAAATACACACACACACACATACACACACACACACAAATACACACACACACAACACACACACACACACACACACACACACACACACACACACACAGGCACACGCACACACACACCTCTCCACAACAGTGTGACAAGGCACGAAACCTGAGCTTCCCCTCTACCACCACCCCCATCCTCCTCCTCCATCCTCTCTTTCTCTCACCCTGTCTCCCTCCACAGAGAGAGAGAGAGGGAGAGGGGGCTGGGAAGGGGGATCGAGGGGGGTGGGGTGAGGAGAGACAGGAAGAGAGAGAGAGAGAGAGGCAGACAGACAGACAGACAGACCGAGACAGAACTAAAAAGCCAACGTCTCACAAACCAAGGCTCATGTTTCACAGACAGAGACGGCACTGCCCACAGACAAGACAGCAGTGTTCCTCCCCAGACCCCCCCCCCCCCCCCCACGCCCCCCCTCACAGGTATGGAATCAACATGTCCTTCTTCATACAGTTCCTGAAGGTCTCAGACTGTGTGACACAAGCGCTCACAGTGCCCAAAGACCACACTGGGTGGGTGATCCGTTGTTCTTGAGGCAGTGAACTCCAGTAACCCGTGACGACAGTAGCACCTCCTTCAGGACGAGGTGGTCCATGACAGAGACAGTGTGTAATCAGTCACGCGGAACGGAGACAAGATCTGGTGATGTTTATGTTGGAGTCTCACGCATTGTGAAGAGGTTTTTTGTGGGTTTTTTTTCTGGCAAAGGTTTGTGGTAGGAAGTTGTGTGTGTGTCTGTGCATTCGGTGTTTTTGTTTGTTTGACCAGCTGGGACAGTGGTTGGTGTGTATGTAGTGTGTGAGGTGGTGTGTTCTTTTTTTTTTTCCATCAATGATTTTTTTTTTTTTAAACAAAAACTTCGTGTAGGCCTGACCAATGCGTTGAGTTGTATTTGTATTTGTATTTCTTTTTATCACAACAGATTTCTCTGTGTGAAATTCAGGCTGCTCTCCCCAGGGAGAGCGCGTCGCTACATTACAGCGCCACCCTTTTTTTCTTTTTCTTTTCTTTTTTTTGTTGTATTTTTTCCTGCGTGCAGTTTTATTTGATTTTCCCATCGAAGTGGATTTTTCTACAGAATTTTGCCAGGAGCAACCCTTTTGTTGCCGTGGATTCTTTTACGTGCGCAAAGTGCATGCTAGCGCACGGGACCTCGGTTTATCGTCTCATCCGAATGACTGATTCGAACCAGCGCGCTCAGATTCTCCTGTTTCCTAGGCGGACGCGTTACCTCTAGGCATCTACTTCTTTTTTTTTGTTTTTTGTTTTTTTGCTGTTGTTCTTTTTCAAAGCAGGTGTGGTGTAGAGTATATGGATCATCCCTAACGCTTTGACACCTCCTGGAAATTGAAACTGAAAGAAAGAAAAAAAATCCGGAAAGAAGAAATCTTTATGTGGAAGAGCTGTATCTACTGACCAATTTGAATTCACTTTACAGAAGTTTCAGTATTTTTCTGACATTTTCTTTGTTCGTTCTTTCTTTCTTATTGTTTTACGAATGAGATTTCATGTGTTTGGTCGTTTTTAGCGTGCTTTGTAAGCAGCCATTTCAGGTTTTCCATGGTGAATATTCTGCGTTTGTTCGTGTTTCCATTACCCACTGAACACTGACTTGGATCACGAGATCTTTAACGTGCGCACTCAATCTTTTGCATGTGTACACACATGAATGAGGTTAAGGCACTGCCAGATCTGCCACATGTGATGCCCTGAGAAATCAGAAAAATAATCACAAATAAACAAACACACGCGGACACGAAGACAAGACATGTCACCAAGTTATGAATACTGTCCACTCGGCTATATTGAACCCGGTCTGTTTCAGTATGTTATGAATTCTGTCCACTCGGCTATAGTGAACCCCATTTGTTTCAGTAAGTTGTGAATACTGTCCAGTCAGCTATATTGAAGCCCGTTTGTTTCAGTAAGTTATGAACAATGTCCACTCTGTTATATTGAACCCCGTCTGTTTCAGTAAGTTATGAATACTGTCCACTCGGCTATATTGAACCCTGTTTGTTTCAGTAAGTTATGAATACTGTCCACTCGGCTATATTGAACCCCGTTTGTTTCAGTAAGTTATCAACACTGTCCACTCGGCTATATTGAAGCCCGTTTGTTTCAGTAAGTTATCAACACTGTCCACTCGGTTATATTGAAACCCGTCTGTTTCAGTAAGTTATGAATTCTGTCCACTCGGCTATATTGAAGCCCGTTTGTTTCAGTAAGTTATCAACACTGTCCAGTCGGCTATATTGAACCCCGTTTGTTTCAGTAAGTTATGAATTCTGTCCACTCGGCTATATTGAAGCCCGTTTGTTTCAGTAAGTTATCAACACTGTCCACTCGGCTATATTGAAGCCCGTTTGTTTCAGTAAGTTATCAACACTGTCCACTCGGCTATATTGAAGCCCGTTTGTTTCAGTAAGTTATCAACACTGTCCACTCGGCTATATTGAAGCCCGTTTGTTTCAGTAAGTTATGAACAATGTCCACTCGGCTATATTGAAGCCCGTTTGTTTCAGTAAGTTATGAACAATGTCCACTCGGCTATATTGAAGTCCGTTTGTTTCAGTAAGTTATCAACACTGTCCACTCGGCTATATTGAAGTCCGTTTGTTTCAATAAGTTATCAACACTGTCCACTCGGCTATATTGAAGTCCGTTTGTTTCAGTAAGTTATGA
>NC_134896.1:52076287-52098787 GCF_041734735.1 Babylonia areolata
AAGCTGTCATGCAGTGTGCCACTTCAAACTCGTGATCTGACTGTCAGAAGCTGTCATGCAGTGTGCCACTTCAAACTCGTGATCTGACTGTAAGAAACTCGCTCGCTTGCTTCCACATGAACAAAGATGAAAGGCAAAAAAACTTCTTCTTCTTCTGCGTTCGTGGGCTGCAGCTCCCACGTTCACTCGTATATATACGAATGGGCTTTTACGTGTATGACCGTTTTTACCCCGCCATATAGGCAGCCATACTCCGTTTTCGGGGGTGTGCATGCTGGGTATTTTCTGTTTCCATAACCCAGCAAACACTGACATGGATTCCAGGATCTTTAACGTGCGTATTTGATTTTCTGCGTGCGTATACACACGAAGGGGAATCAGGCACTAGCAGGTCTGCACATATGTTGACCTGGGAGATCGGAAAAATCTCCACCCTTTTCCCACCAGGCGCCATTACCGAGATTCGAACCCAGTACCTTCAGATTGAGAGTCCAACGCTTTAACCATTCAGCTATTGCGCCCGTCAAAAGGCAAAGAAACAAAAACTGTTTGCATGATGACATTCAAATGTGAACGTGAAAGTGTCACAATCACCAGAATGTGTGATATTAAACAAAACACACACAAAAAAACCCCTTCCTAAAAGACCAAACAACAGCAACATTGTATATGTGTGAAATAAGGATACTGACTTGAGCATGAAGCCTGACGGACAGAGCCATCAAGTTCTGGCTTGCAGATATAAATTAGAGAATAAATAGCGTGAGCATGGCTAAGTGATTAGCGTCAGAAACTGTCGATAGAGGCATAGTATGAGATTTTCATTGATTGATATGGGTACTTATATAGCGCCTATCCTCGGTCAGAGACCAAGCTGTAAGCACTTTACAAACACGAAGTCATTTGCACAACCAGCTGCCTACCTGAGTAGAGCCACTGACAGTTGTCATTGGGTGCTGATCATTCGTTTCATGTGTCACTGAATCGGGTTTCAGTCACGCTCGCACACATACCCAGACAGACATGTAACATTTTACATGTATGGTCATTTTGTTTGTTTACCCCGCCATGTAGGCAGCCATACTCCGTTTTCTGGGGTGTGCATGCTCGTATGTTCTTGTTTCCATAACCCACCAAACACTGACATGGATTACAGATTTTAACTTCTTGCTTGCGTATATACACACGAAGGGGGTTCAGGCACTGGCAGGTCTGCACATATGTTGACCTGAGGGATCCACCAGGGGCCGTATTCAAGACAAAATTCATTTTGCCTTCAGGCAAGTTATCTTTGACATGGTAGGGACCCGCGGGTACAGTTTACCTTGAAGGATGAGTTATCTTCGTATTCAAGACACACGCGGTTCGCTCAGACAGCAAACCCATCGTCTTTTTTTTAATTTTTTTTTTTAATCCCAACGATTCCGTCTGCCATGCTCTGTTTCACTTCTCATCGCACCACAGCTTGGAACATTGTCGAGAGAGTTCGCAAAACACGTGCTATCCGTAAAGCACGCCTGTTTTCCCTTAAAAAAGAAAGAAAGAAAAATGCTGCAAAAGGATCCGCCATACTTACCTCTGCTTCGTTGGCAGTCACCCTTGGCAGGTAGTAAGGGTAAATTGCCTTCGGGGTTTGTAGACACGTGGGTAGACTCTTGCGTTCATGAATACTGGATATTGCTTACCCTCGGGCAGTTTGCCTTGCCTCAGGCAGATTACCCGCAGGTACACATTTACCCTCAGGCACGATGTTCTCTTGAATACGGCCCCAGGTGCAAAGTGGACCAAACTCAGGACCCTGGGGTGAGAATCTCATTCAACCACCGCACCCGTCTGGCCCGCTGCCAATGGCTGACTATGTTATGTACAAATGGAGAAAACAAGTATGTGGCACACAATGTCTTGTGATTTATGAGAGTTGCT
Organism: Babylonia areolata; assembly: GCF_041734735.1. Taxonomy (NCBI): domain Eukaryota; kingdom Metazoa; phylum Mollusca; class Gastropoda; order Neogastropoda; family Buccinidae; genus Babylonia; species Babylonia areolata. The sequence goes on from NC_134896.1 coordinate 52,078,211, forward strand.
CAAATTTACTGACCAGTTCTGTGGGCGTAAACAAGCTTTGCTGTTGTTGTTGTTGCCATTGTTTTTGTTATTTGCTTTTTGTTCACATTATATTTTGTTTTTGTCAATTAACACACATATCCTAAAATATTTAAAAGTCATTGGTGCAACTGTTAAAGAAAAGACAGGGAAAAAATTCAGACAATACGTGTGAAAAGCTTCCCAATTGTTCTTTTATTGAAATATGTTATTTTTCACTTTCTTAAAGTTTTGTAATCAGAATGTTTAAATCGTAATAGGTCAAAAATGTGAAATAGTGATGTTATTCCCTTTATGCTGACCTTGACTGCCATTAAACCTGTCAATGAGCGTGTCAGTTTCTGACTGTGATGGTATGGGGTGATGAGGACCACCAGACTGTGTGTGTGTGTGTGTGTGTGTGTGTGTGTGTGTGTGAGCATTCGTGCAAGCGTGCATTTCAATGTGCTGTCTCTCCGTGCCCCCCACAACCCCACCCTGATCTGTCTGTATCAACTGGAAGTTCGAGAACAGTACCCCCTGTCACTTCTGGACTAGAGAAAAAAAAGGAGAAAAAAAACACCCCAAAACACACAAACACACACCGAACCATATACGCTACACCAAATCCACTAGGCAGATGCCTGACCAGCAGCATGACCTAGCGCGCTCAGTCAGGCCTTGAGCGCATTGCCAATGTATTTAATTTTGTTCATCAATCAGAGTGGATTTCTTCGACAGAGTTTTGCCAGAGGACAACGCTTTTGTTGCCGAGGGTTCCCTTTTCAGTGTGTGTGTGTGTGTGTGAGTGTGTGTGTGCTGGAGAGGGGACGTCGGTCTATCGTCAGTACACTGAGAGTATCGGACATATTTATCACACCACGACTCTCCACAGACAACAAAGTCTGAAGTTGAATTGAACAGGCCTGCTGCTCCCCGTCACGGAAGGGGAAGAAATCGCTGTCTTGACACAGGGCGTGAATAAACCTTGCTGGACCTCGGGAACCTCTCCTATGAACTGTGAAGAGATGCAAGCTGATATGGTTTGGACACAACACTCGACACACCAGCTTGTCCAAAACAATCATGCAAAGCACCATCGAGGGCGGGAGAAGAAGAGGAAGACAGCGGAAGAACTGGCATGAGAACATCAAACAATGGACCGGACTCCACACACGTGAGCTGCTGCCAGCGGCTGCCGACAGAGACAGATGGAGAAGGGAGGTTGCGTCTGCGGTCCTCAGGCTTCCCCCAACGACTACTTAGTCGTTATGGGCCTGAGGTTGAGGAGAGGTGAATAAAGACTCGGTAGCCTCCCTTGTCCTAATCGGGAACCAGTCAGTCAACAGCTCAGCCTCTTGCGATAGTTCTTGCATTGGAGCTAGAATAGGAAGGGACATCGGACGACCATGAAACGCTTCAGGGCCTGTGTCTTTCAAACACAATAGTTAGCAGTTGGACCCGGTTTTGCTGGGAAGCACGTGAAGAACAGACAGTACAGGTAGCGGGGACAAAGGGGAAGTGTCGCTGGAGACGCATTCTGAACAGCTGAAGACATGACTGGCCTACGACATTGCTTGGCTCAGAGGTCTGCCTTGACCTCAGTGTTACTGTAATGAACTTTGCAGGCTGAACATGCAAGATTTATACTGGTTACTGGTTCGTTTCCGTGTTGAAGCTCTTTGGAGCTTGTTCACAGGCCTTCTCACTAGTACAACTGAATTGCATACGTGGTGCAAGATGTCGACAGTTGTGACTAATGATAACAGTGTGGGTCAAATGTTGCAGGGAGCTCCTTCCAGTGTGCATCGAGCCTGTTCTTGAATGCATTGACTGATGGGGCTGTGACCACACTGTCTGGCAGGCTGTTCCAGGTGGCGGTTACGCGCTGGACGAAGAAACTGCTTCTGTCCAGTTTCAGGCTGTGTCCTCTGGTATCTCTGCCTTGGAAGTAGCTGATGTGGGGGCGGCTGGTCAAGTACATGGATTCAGTCGTGTAGAGGAGGGAGGTGGTAGAATGGTTGAGACGCTCACCTGCCAACAGTGTCCATGAGGTCTGGGTTCTTTCTTTTGCGTTCGACAGCTACGCAGTCAGGGTCGAAGTCCGAAGGATGCCACAAACTCGGACGTCCGGTGAAGATCGGCTACCGTCCCCCAGAGCTTGGTGTTGAGGTCAGCACCCCCAGGCCAGGACTGCTGCCGCATCTTCTCATACAGCGGGCAGTCTTGGAGAATATGGGATGGGGTCTGGGCAGCCTGTTGCAATTACATAGGGATGTGGCTGCCACTCCAATCCTCTTCAGGTGTGCTCGGAGGCCGCAGTGTCCTGTGCGAAGGCAGTAGATGGTAGTCTGGTGTCTCCTCTCCGGTGTCCTGATGGGATCCTGGTGTGCCTGGTAGCCTCCGTTCAGGGTGACCCAGCCTCTTCGGAATCTGCTGCGCAGGAGAGTTTTTGCTTCCTCATACTTGGCAGGAAAGGTTGGGCTCCATTCCCGCTCTCGCCCTGTCTCCCACGTTTAACTGGAAAAATCAAACTGAGCGTCTAGTCAGTCGGATCAGACGATAAACCGAGGTCCCGTGTGCAGCACGCACTTGGCGCACTGAAAGGGAATCCAGGGCAACGAAAGGGTTGTCCTCTGTTCAAATCATGCAGAAGAAATCCACTCTGTGTGCATAAATACATAAGCATGCAATCATGGCCTGACAAGCGCGCTGGGTTACGCTGCTAGTCGGGCATCTGCCTAGTGGAAGTGGTGTAGCGTATATGGACTTCTGTGAAAGCAGTGAAGGCCTCCTTGAGGTACTGAAACTGCAATGGGTCATTGGCTTATTAATTAACACTAATTACTTATTTTATTTTATTTTAATTTATTTTATTTTTTTCTCTCAAGGCCTAAGTGCGTTGGGTTACACTGCTGGTCAGACTACCTGCTTGGCAGATGTGGGGAAGCATATATGGATTTGTCTGAACGCAGTGACGCCTCCTTGAGCAACTGAAACTGTAATTTAGAGAGTATCTTTACACCTCAAATCTTTGACTACAACCCAGTTTGGGTGCCTGCCAAAGAACATGAAAGCTTGGTGGGTAGTTGACCTGTTGACGGAGTTAGTTAGCAGACAGAACTTGCTCTGTTTGGACATCACACAGCTACTTTCATTGTAGTATTGTGCGTGTGTTTGTGTAAGTTTGTGCCTGCCTATGTGTGCGTATGTGTTAGGGTAGCTGTTAGATGCACATGTATGTTAAAATGTATGTATACAGTGTGTGTGTGTGTGCGTGTGTGTGTGTAGTAGCATTTTGGTGTGTGTATGTAACATAGATATAATGTTTTATGTTAACAAAAGCGTTTTTGTATAGCACCTACAGCAGATTTCTGGATAGTGTGCTATATAAGTATCCATTATTATTATTATTACTTTCATACTATGATTTTCTCCCCTTTCTCTATACCTAGAATAGTGGTCTGGATGCTTGTCATTCAGATAAAATGATGAACCGAGGTCCCATGTGAACAATGTCTCTTTTAGAGATGATAAAGTGTCTTGTATCTTGTTTGTGCAGGATGCACTTAGAGCACGTAAAACAACCCATGGCAACAAGTCAGTTTTCCCTGGCAAAATATGTAAAATCCACTCTGATATACTTTGTGTGTGTGTGTGTGTGTGGGGGGGGGGTTTGTAAAGCACTTAGAGCTTGGTCTCTGACTGAAGGTAGGTACTATAATTTATAAGTATCAAAAATAATAATTCTAAAGAGTATGTTATTTGAGGCAGATTCTATGAAAACTGATGCAGTCGGACAGACTCTTAACCAAACACATTTTTCTCTCTTCCATTGCTGCTGTTTATTCTTTGTAATTCATAGACCTCAAGACAAACACAATCCACAAATACAGCTATCAAAATTACTCTCACAACAGGTGGAAAGACATTTCTTGGACAATACATACTACAATGAAAGTGATACCATGGACAGTTGTTGTTTTTTACGCCATAAAGGAAATTTTCTATCTAAAATTATGTTTAAATAACATACTTAATGTGACCCAACTAGTGCAGACTCCGGCAGGGGTCTGACATTCCTGTCCTGTGCAAACTACTATCCGCCTATGCGGAGAAAAAGAGAGCAACTACGGCCGATAACCTCCCGGAAGTAGGTAACCTCCCCTTTGTCCCGCTAGCTAGCGCCCTCTTTTGACGGCAATATACCATCTCGACACCTGTTCCTGTGCTCCGCATACGGCTAAGTTTTTTCGTATTTCTTTCTATCGACTCCTTGGCGTCCTTGTTTGTCTAATTATGACTGGATTTTTCCCCCGTCTTTACAAGTTAAGACACATGTGGTATGATTTCTGGATACATGAGAGATACATAAACATTACATATGTAGCTAAAAAAAAAAAACCCAAAAAACAAAAAAAACCCCACCTCAAAACACAATAATCATACAACAAAACTTCTTTACCCTTACAACGATCTGCACGAAATTTTCCAATAAAAAACCTGTTGTATAACAAACCCACATGGTAAACTGAAGTTTGACAAGCACAGTACACGGCAGACCCTGACAGAATATGACCCTGGGCAACCCATTCATTGGTCCAACGGTGACTGAATCAAAACAAGTACGGACCAGTATCTCACAACGAACAGTGCATCAGAGATCTGATGCTGAACCAGCTTGGCCATGGCACCAAATACAGTGAGTGAGCCTTCAAGGTAAAAAGGACAAAAAGCATATAAGAAAAAAATCTGTGTATCAATTCTCCAACTTTTCAGTCAATATATATATATATATATATACCAGCATAGTGAGAAGAACTTTGGTATTCATAAGCAAACAAAATGAAAACAAAGCAAAAAAGAAGAAGAAAAAAAAATCACGAAAAAACACACACCAAAAAACAAAAACTCATAGCTTTTCACAGGGTCGTTGTTTAGATTAAAAAAAAAAAAAAAAAAAAAAAAATTCCATAACACAGGAAAAGTTTATTTGACATGCGTCACACAACAATAAAATGCTGCAGTTTATATATCACAGGGTTTAAACTGCATAGAAAACACCCCAAATAACAACAAAATAAATTCTCTATTTTCTTTCTTCTTCACATACATAAACATGCATGAATACCCACACACCCAAAGAGACACAAAGCTGCATGTGTGTGTGTGTCTGTGTGCATAAGTTTTTATCAATCACTCTCCACTAAAGGGCACCTATAAATAATCATCATTTATCACCACTTCACCGAAAAATAAATGCCACATAATTTACAGAGGTACATTGATACCATGATTCATCATTTCCCAGTTAAGTGAATATGTATGTGAGCAATTATCATTCACCAAAACACAACATATTCAGTACAACACTTTTGGCGTAATACATCACATTTCACACACACACACACACAAAGTGACTGTGTCCAATGACTTCTAGTACGCCCTTCACAAAAAAAAGAAAAAGAAAAAAAAAAAAAAGTAAATCGAGCAATGAGATGTATACATCACATAAACATGTTTAAACAAGCACTGATGTATCTATCTGTGTGTGGTTTACAAGAAATACCTACCCATCGACAAAAGAGACACACTCATTTGCAAAGACATACATGTGATATATATATATATATATATATATTTAACACTCTTCACATTTATCACCCAGTGCAAAACATCAACTCTGTCAGAAAATGAAACAAAGAAAGGGTTAGTGTAGGATGGAAGGAAGTGAGAAACTGTGGAAATATTCTGCAATTTTCAGACTGTTAAGGCGGTATCTTCTTCCTCTTTTTTCTCCTTCACCTTATACACATGTGCATCTTACAGATGGATAAAACCAACAAGAAAACAAGCAGACACTTTCCAGCATGTACAATGGAATAGCACAAGCTGAAAAGAAAAAAACAACAACTAATAATACTGATAAAGGGATAAACTGGATTTAGGAAATAAGTTGAAAAAAAAAAAAAAAAAAAAAGCTCAGAAACCGTCACACAGGAGTTAACAAAAAACAGCTGCTAGTTCTCTACCCAGCAGCTGCGCTGAAGAAGCCGGCCGGACTGCCGACGAAAGCTACGCAAGTGAGTAGCCTTCTTTGACTGGGAGACCGGTTTAACTTGGTAGTCATTATAAAAACTTCCCCTCCTTTACACTGTCAGTGGACTGCAGGGGCTACAGTTGATTCTGTCGTGTGTTTGCCAGCAAACTGAGACACTCATCACCCTTCAGCATAATGCTGAAAACAAATCACGCATCCTACAATTCTTTGTTTCAACTGAAGGGTCTTGCAATATAAAACAAGTTTGTTTTTTTTTCTTGGAATGTGTATACGGAACCTTGTAAGTTCATCAGTTTCTAACTGATTCCATTTCAGCACAGGGCGAGATCGGTAAACTGAGTTTACAATCCTGTATTTAAGTTGTGTTTTGTAGCATTCTGCACTTGCAAACATTTCTGACAGCAGTGAAGTGTGCACTGATATTTCCATTACATATAAGATATTGATAAATTGCACTGATCTGGATTAGACAGCTGCAGTATATAATGATGAACTGATAATTCAATTCGGAACTGAATTTGTGGCTTTCATAAGAATGCAGCAAATTTGTTTCTTTCATAATTGTCATGCATTGCATAAAGCTGACATATTAAACTACAACGTATGAATAACATAATAAAGTAATACTACAAAGCAATGGTTCCAGACATAAAGAAATATACCTGAGCGACTATAATTCACGAAATATTGATGCTGCAGAAAGCTGACATGGTACGTTTAAATGTGTGAACAAAATGTTCAAGTTATTCTTAAAAGCAACAAACTGATACTCCAAAAAAGTTTAAATCTGAGTTATTATTATTCACATGAAACTGCTGCTGTCCCTTACCAACATAATTCCAACCCAGATATTCAGGATTTTGATAAATCATCAGATTTTTGATAAATATTCAGAATTTTGATGTTCATTAAAATCTTAATCACCATCGAGTCTTTTGCTTCAAAAGAAACAAATAAGACACTGCCACCACCAAGAATATCATAATTTTTTTTAACTGAATCAGCTTGCAATACCACTCACATATCCGCAATCAACTGCTATCAATGTTACAATAACAAGATCATGATTCAAAGCCAACAAGCAAAAGAAGGAAACGTCATGAGGTCTGCTTTGGGTCACGTCACCGCCTTCTTCTATCCCATTGTCTTTGACCATGGGGTCACCACTGATGACCCGGCAACTAGTTCTCTCGTTATCTCACTGTTCCTCGTCTCTCTCAGAGCCTCACTCAGGCCTGTCCACTGTGTAACATTCGTCCTTTCCACTGTGTAACATTCGTCCTGTCCACTCTGTAACATTCCTTCTGTCTCAGGCCTGTCCACTCTGTAACATTCCTTCTGTCTCAGGCCTGTCCACTCTGTAACATTCCTTCTGTGTAAGGCCTGTCCACTCTGTAACATTCCTTCTGTGTAAGGCCTGTCCACTCTGTAACATTCCTTCTGTGTCAGGCCTGTCCACTCTGTAACATTCCTTCTGTCTCAGGCCTGTCCACTCTGTAACATTCCTTCTGTGTAAGGCCTGTCCACTCTGTAACATTCCTTCTGTGTCAGGCCTGTCCACTCTGTAACATTCCTTCTGTCTCAGGCCTGTCCACTCTGTAACATTCCTTCTGTGTAAGGCCTGTCCACTCTGTAACATTCCTTCTGTCTAAGGCCTGTCCACTCTGTAACATTCCTTCTGTCTAAGGCCTGTCCACTCTGTAACATTCCTTCTGTTTCAGGCCTGTCCAATCTGTAACATTCCTTCTGTGTAAGGCCTGTCCACTCTGTAACATTCCTTCTGTCTAAGGCCTGTCCACTCTGTAACATTCCTTCTGTCTAAGGCCTGTCCACTCTGTAACATTCCTTCTGTCTCAGGCCTGTCCACTCTGTAACATTCGTCCTGTCCACTCTGTAACATTCCTTCTGTTTCAGGCCTGTCCACTCTGTAACATTCCTTCTGTCCACTCTGTAACATTCCTTCTGTCTAAGGCCTGTCCACTCTGTAACATTCCTTCTGTCCACTCTGTAACATTCGTTCTGTCTAAGGCCTGTCCACTCTGTAACATTCCTTCTGTCTCAGGCCTGTCCACTCTGTAACATTCCTTCTGTCTCAGGCCTGTCCACTCTGTAACATTCCTTCTGTCCACTCTGTAACATTCCTTCTGTCTCAGGCCTGTCCACTCTGTAACATTCCTTCTGTCTAAGGCCTGTCCACTCTGTAACATTCCTTCTGTCTCAGGCCTGTCCACTCTGTAACATTCGTCCTGTCCACTCTGTAACATTCCTTCTGTCTCAGGCCTGTCCACTCTGTAACATTCCTTCTAAGGCCTGTCCATTCTGTAACATTCCTTCTGTCTAAGGCCTGTCCACTCTGTAACATTCCTTCTGTCTCAGGCCTGTCCACTCTGTAACATTCCTTCTGTGTAAGGCCTGTCCACTCTGTAACATTCCTTCTGTCTCAGGCCTGTCCACTCTGTAACATTCCTTCTGTCTCAGGCCTGTCCACTCTGTAACATTCCTTCTAAGGCCTGTCCACTCTGTAACATTCCTTCTGTTTCAGGCCTGTCCACTCTGTAACATTCCTTCTAAGGCCTGTCCACTCTGTAACATTCCTTCTGTTTCAGGCCTGTCCAATCTGTAACATTCCTTCTGTCTCAGGCCTGTCCACTCTGTAACATTCCTTCTGTCTCAGGCCTGTCCACCATTCTGTAACATTCCTTCTGTCTAAGGCCTGTCCACTCTGTAACATTCCTTCTGTCTAAGGCCTGTCCACTCTGTAACATTCCTTCTGTCTCAGGCCTGTCCACTCTGTAACATTCCTTCTAAGGCCTGTCCACTCTGTAACATTTCTTCTGTCTAAGGCCTGTCTGTTCTGGGACAGCTGTTCTCCCATTTTCTGTCTAGGTTACATACTACTCTCAAAATACATTATAAATGTCACTGAAAACAAAGTAACCATTTTCATGGCTAGCCGTGGATCAGTCACAACTCATCATGTCTTGGAAACGTACATGTACACATGTATCTATCTTTATATATGTGTGTGTGGAAAAAAAAAAGAAAAGAAAAAAAGAAAGATAGAGAGAGCTAGGGATGTGAGCGTGCTTAAGTATATATTTTTGTTTAGATCCGTAAGTCTAGGAATGTGAACGTGCTCAAGTATATATTTTTGTTTAGATCCGTAAGTTTGTACTTTTCAAACATGAAGATTAACTTATGAATTTGTTATCTGTCAAAAAAAAAAAAAATCAAAAAAAAATCACAAATTGGCTAGCTAGCTTGGCTATCTGCTCGACATGGGAAACGTCATGTATTGAACCTTGTCCTCAATACTGTCTGCGATGAAAAGAGTGAAATCATGTGTCCTGTGATGCTGCAAGCAACTGAGGCTGCTTATATTAAAAAAGAAAAAAAAAAAAAAAGAAAAAAAAAAATTATGGTCAACCATGCATGGCTCAATCAGAACTGCAGATGACGTCTCATTTTCATTTTACATGGCTGGCTCGACCGGGTGCAGTCTACAGGTGAAAGGTGTCGTGAACCTTGTCAGCGATCATCTCAGCGATGGCCAGGGAGGAGGTAGCGGCAGGGGAGGGGGAGTTCCGGACATGGATGATCCTCTGTCCCAGCTGCCCCTCCCCCTGGTCAAACACAAAGTCGTCCACCAGGTTCCCGTCTCCATCCAGTGCCTGTGCCCTCACCCCTGTGGGGCCTCTGTGTGACACATCATCATTATCATCATCACCCCTGTAGGGCCTCTGTGTGACACATCATCATTATCATCATCACCCCTGTCAGGGCCTCTGTGTGACACACCATCATCATCATTATCATCACCCCTGTGGGGCCTCTCTGTGACACATCATCATTATCATCATCACCCCTGTGGGACCTCTGTGTGACACACCATCATTATCATCATCACCCCTGTGGGGCCTCTGTGTGACACACCATCATTATCATCATCACCCCTGTCAGGGCCTCTGTGTGACACACCATCATTATCATCATCACCCCTGTGGGGCCTCTCTGTGACACATCATCATTATCATCATCACCCCTGTGGGACCTCTGTGTGACACATCATCATTATCATCATCACCCCTGTGGGACCTCTGTGTGACACACCATCATTATCATCATCACCCCTGTGGGACCTCTGTGTGACACATCATCATTATCATCATCACCCCTGTGGGACCTCTGTGTGACACACCATCATCATTATCATCACCCCTGTAGGGCCTCTGTGTGACACATCATCATTGTCATCATCACCCCTGTGGGACCTCTGTGTGACACACCATCATTATCATCATCACCCCTGTAGGGCCTCTGTGCGACACATCATCATTATCATCATCACCCCTGTAGGGCCTCTGTGTGACACATCATCAATATCATCATCACCCCTGTGGGGCCTCTGAGCAACACTCCACACCCCCACCGTCATTGTCACTATCATCATTACTGCCCAGGAAGCAAGAGAATCTGAGAATCTGAATCCCATGCTCAGTGGTATTTTCCCATCCTCCTTCTGACCTTCAGTGGTGGTCTGGATGCTAGTCACTCTGATGAGATGATAAACCAACGTCCCTTGTGTAGCATTCATTTTGCACACGTAAAAAACAACCATGGTGACAAATGGGTTGTCCTGGCGATACAATAAAATACAATGCAATGCAATAAAGTTCAATGTAATGCAGTGCAATAAAATGCAATACAACAGAATACAACACAATGCAATGCAATGCAACACAATACCATGCAATGCAATATGATACAATGCAATACAGTATCATACAGTACAATGCAATGCAATGCAATGCAATGCAACACAATACAAAACACCACAACACAATACAATGCAATGCAATGTGGTACAGTACAGCGCAGCACAGTATAGTGCAGTCAATTGCAATACAATACAGTACAGTACAGTACAGTACAACACAACATAGTACAATATAGTACGATATAATACAATACAATACAACACAACACAACACAAGACAAAACAATTATTTTCTCGAAGTTCCCACCTGGACACGTCTTCAGGTCGCAGTTTGGGAACAAAGCGCTGCAGCTGTTTGACCTGGGCACGGATGTAGATTCCTTTGTACATCTCCTGTATGCCGTACCCCAGGTGTCTCCAGGCCAGCTTACGTAGACCCCTGTACACCACACACATCACTGTACATCTGTACATCACACATCACCACTGTACATCTGGATACCACACACATTATTGTACACCACACACCACACACATTACTGTACATCTGTATATCACACACCACACATCATTGTACATCACACACATCATTGTACATCTGTACACCACACATTGTACATCTGTACATCACACACCACACACATTATTGTACATCTGTACATCACACACCACACATCATTGTACATCACACACATCACTGTACATCTGTACACCACACACAACACATCATCATTGTACATCTGTACACCACACATTATCATTGTACATCTGTGTACCACACACCACACATCATCATTGTACATCTGTACACCACACACCACACATCATCACTGTACATCTGTGCACCACACACATTGTACATCTGTACACCACACACATCATTGTACATCTGTACACCACACACATCATCATTGTACATCTGTACACCACACATCATCATTGTACATCAGTACACCACACACCACATCACTGTACATCTGTACACCACACATCATCATTGTACATCTGTACACCACACACATCATCACTGTACATCTGTACACCACACACAGCATCATTGTACATCTCCTGCATGCCCTAACCCAGGAGTCGCCAGTCCAGCTTACACACAGTGGATATGAAGAGGACAAGGCCTTGCCTTCAATACACACAGCCCTACACACAGTGGACATGAAGAGGACACGGCCTTGCCTTCAAGACACACAGCCCTACACACAGCAGACATGAAGAGGACAGGGCCTTGCCTTCAATACACACAGCCCTACACACAGTGGATACGAAGGGGACACGGCCTTGCCTTCAATACACACAGCCCTACACACAGTAGACATGAAAAGGACACGGCCTTGCCTTCAATACACACAGCCCTACACACACTAGATATGAAGAGGACACAGGCTTGCCTTCAATACACAGGGCCCTACACACAGTGGATATAAAAAAGACTCAGCCTTGTCTTCAATACACACAGCCCTACACACAGTAGACATGAAGAGGACACGGCCTTGCCTTCAATACACACAGCCCAACACGCAGTGGCTGTAAATTCACTGACCCTGTGGACCCTCAACCTTTAACCCCGCTTTCCCTCACCTGAAGGTCAAGGCATCAAAGAGGTCAGGGATACTGATGTCGGTGTAACCGTAGCCTTCACGCTTGAACGCCAACACGGCATTGGGGCCAAGCCATATGCTCCCGTCCATGCGGGGCGTGAAGTGAACACCCAGGAATGGGAATCTGGGATCTGGAACCTGCAATGGAAAAAAAAAAAAAGAAAAAAAAAGAAGAAAAAAAAAGAAGAGTGTGGTTGGCTGGCATGGTATGCAGAGAAACTGAGAGAGGAAGAGACAAAGACAAGACAAGACAAGACGAGACAAGACAAAAATCTATATTTCGAGGATAATACTAGATAAGCACTGGTGTGCTTTATTACATCCAGTCCCCGCCCTGAATAGGGACTACACTACACAGAACTCAATAAAAATTAAAGCATGGTGTTAATAGAAATACATAAGAGAGGGTGAAAAAAAACAAAAAAAACAAAACAAACTCACACACACTCACACATACATGCACATACAGGCACAATCATCGGTAAAAAAAAGAACAAAATGAAAGAAATAAACACACACAACACACACCACATCACAGACCAGAAAATGGGAGGTGGAGGGTGAGGGAGGTTCTCTGTCAACAGCACACAAGTGACAAACATTATTTGTATTTGTATTTCATTTAATAACAACAGATTTCTCTGTGTGAAATTCGGGCTGCTCCCCCCAGGGACAGCACGTCGCTACGCTACAGCGCCACCCATTTTTTGGTATTTTTTTCCTGCATACAGTTTTACTTGTTTTTCTTATCGAAGTGGATTTTTCTACAGAATTTTGGCAGGAACAACCCTTTTGTTGCCATGGGTTCTTTTACGTGCGCTAAGTGCATGCTGAACATGGGACTTTGGTTTATCGTCTCATCCAAATGACTAGTGTCCAGACCACCACTCTAAGTCTAGTGGAGGGGGAGAAAATATCAGCGGCAGAACCGTGATTCAAACCAGTGCGCTCAGATTCTCTCGCTTCCTAGGCGGACGCGTTACCTCTAGGCCATCACTCCACCTTATCAATAAAAAGAGGAATTTACATAACACATTATGACACAAGGTGGGAAAGTTCATGTTTTTCGAAAGAGAGAGAGAGACAGACAGACGGACAGACAGACAAAGAGAGAGAGTGAGAGAGAGAGAGAGAGCGACAGACAGAGGCAAAGAGAGAGCGAGACAGAAAGACAAAGAGAGAAAGAAAACAGCCCAAAAACTGGACTGGGAACAACATTCCCAATCCTCACAGCCCACCAGCACAATCACTCACAGGGTAGATGTTGCCTCTGACCAGGTCACTCTTGTCCCGGTTCAGCAGAAGGTACTCTCCCCTGAACGGCACGATGCGAGGCTCCGCTGAACACCCGGACAGCTCCGCCACTTTGTCAGCCTGCAGGCCGGCACACGTGATGACGTAGCGACTGCGTAGTGTCTGGCCCTGTTCAGATACAGGCTTTATCAGTTTCAGTTTTCACTTTCTCAGGGAGGCGTCACTGTGTTTGGGGTAAATCTATATACGCTACACCACAACTGCTGGGTAGATGTTTGGATAAATCTATATATACACTACACCACAACTGCTGGGTTGATGTTTGGATAAATCTATATACATTACACCACAACTGCTGGGTAGATGTTTGGATAAATCTATATACACTACACCACAACTGCTGGGTAGATGTTTGGATAAATCTATATATACACTACACCACAACTGCTGGGTAGATGTTTGGATAAATCTATATACATTACGCCACAACTGCTGGGTAGATGTTTGGATAAATCTATATATACACTACACCACAACTGCTGGGTTGATGTTTGGATAAATCTATATACATTACACCACAACTGCTGGGTTGATGTTTGGATAAATCTATACATTTTACATCACAACTGCTGGGTAGATGTTTGGATAAATCTACATATGCTACAACACAACTGCTGGGCAGATGTTTGGATAAATCTATATACATTACACCACAACTGCTGGGTTGATGTTTGGATAAATCTATATATATATTACACCACAACTGCTGGGTAGATGTTTGGATAAATCTATATACATTACACCACAACTGCTGGGTTGATGTTTGGATAAATCTATACATTTTACATCACAACTGCTGGGTAGATGTTTGGATAAATCTACATATGCTACAACACAACTGCTGGGTAGATGTTTGGATAAATCTATATACGTTACACCACAACTGCTGGGTAGATGTTTGGATAAATCTATACACATTACACCACAACTGCTGGGTAGATGTTTGGATAAATCTATATACGTTACACCACAACTGCTGGGTAGATGTTTGGATAAATCTATATACATTACACCACAACTGCTGGGTAGATGTTTGGATAAATCTATACACATTACACCACAACTGCTGGGTAGATGCCTGACCAGCAGCATAACTCAATGTGCTTAGTTAACTCTTTCACCACCAAGTTTCTGTGTGAAAAAACACTCCCCAGAACCAAATATTTGAGAAATGATGCTGTCAGTCACAGGCTTTGGTTCAGTCATTCGGATGAGATGATAAACCGAGGTCCTGTGTGCAGCATGCACTTAGCGCACGTAAAAAAACCCACGGCAACAAAAGGGTTGTTCCTGGCAAAATTTTGTAGAAAAATCCACCTCGATAGGAAAAAAAGCAAATAAAACTGCACGCAGGAAAAAAATAAAAAAAAACGGGTGGCGCTGTAGTGTAGCGACCTGCTCTCCATGGGGAGAGCAGCCCGAATTTCACATAGAGAAATCTGTTGTGATAAAAAGCAATACAAATACAAATACAAACAAATGTCGAAACAACACAATCCAACACAATCGACTTGCTCACTTTAAACTTGGCTCGGGGGCAAAGGTTAGTCATTGTTCTATTGGCGTCAAGCTTTGTTACAATGTGACAAATTAATGGTCTTATCAACATGATCCCTGGATGTCACAAAAGTCGCCAATGACAGTGTACTGTCTGGTCAGCAAAAGTCGCCTATGGCAGTGAAAGATTTAAAGCACTTTACAATAAACATTATACACATACTTACATGATATTATGTACTAAAAAAAAACCCAAACAAACAAAAACAATAAAAGTAATAGTAATAATAATGATTTTACAAACAAAAACATAAAAGATATTCTAAACTGTTCATTACATTATTTATTCACACACACACACACACACCTTACACCCACACACACACCTACATACAACAACAGCACACACCTTAGAAGCATCCCCAACGATGGTGACCGGGTACTTCAGCCCCTCCCTGCTCCCCGCCTCCCCCTCCGCTGTGCTTTGAAGCTGTGTGACAGGGAACCCAGTGTACACCCTGCCCCCCCTCTCCTCAAACACCTTGCCGTAGTGCTTGGTCACCACCCCCCAGTCTATGATGCCCGTGTTGGGAGAGTGGATCGCCTTCAGGCCCTGAAAGTCACACCTTCCGTCGTCAGAGACACAACTCACAACTCAAAAACGTTTTTTTTTTAATTTTTTTTTTATTCAAGTATTAAAATTTTAGGCATAGCCTACTCTTCCAATCTGTCCTTGCTAACCTACATCAATTACAAACAGCATACACATAAATGAAGGGAAAAGTATTCATGCAGAATGGCATACATAATAAAGAAACACAAACACACACATTCACAGAGAGAGAGAGAGAGAGAGAGAGAGATCACAAGTCAAATGTATCTAGAGGTGTACGATGAAATCGGTACATACCGATACATATACAATACGTATACAATATATATAAAACACAATACAGTTAGCAGGCCCCTCAGTTTCAGTTTCTCAAGGAGGAATCACTGCATTTTGGGCAAATCCATATAGGCTACACCACATCTGCTAGGCAGATGCCTGACCAGCAACACAACTCAATGCCCTTAGTCAGGAGTGTGTGTGTGTGTGTGTGTGTGTGTGTGTGTGTGTGTGTGCGTGTGTGTGTGTATGCTTAGAGCTGACTTCAGCAAGATTTTGCGCCTTATAAATATTATTATTATTATTAGTATTTTTATGTATTTATCTATTATTTTTTATTTATTTTATTTTATTAATTAATTTATTTTTTGTTACTTTTATTTATTTACTTATTTTTTGCTATTTTATTTTAATTTTATTTTATTTATTTTATTTCATTTTTTTGTTATTTTATTTATTTATTTATTTATTTTCTTCTTTTTTTTTCTCAAGGCTTGACCAAGCGTGTTGGGTTACGCTGCTGGTCAGGCATCTGCTTGGCAGATGTGGTGTAGTGTATATGGATTTGACCCGAATGCAGTGACGCCTCCTTGAGCTACTGATACCGATACTGATCTCCCTTCTGTCGCTGTGGTTCTTGTTCAGTGTGCAGGGGCGCAAGTGGAAAAAAGTGGCAAGACTGAAGTCCGGTCTAGGGGGTCTGGGGGAGTGCCGTAAGCTCCCCCAGCGGGGTCCGGGGCGGAGCCCCGGCCGCCAACGCATTTCGTGCATTTTCCTGCTCTCTCAGGGCCTCTCAGAGTGCCTTTCAAGAAGAAAATATTTATATTTTTGGCAAGGAAAATTTATGGATTTTAGGTAATGCTTTTAATGGACTAAGCACGTGCAATGCCGTGTGTCAGGTAATATGCTGCTGTTAGTCGGGACATGTGAAGGCTTTCTACAGCCTTTGTGTCTTTAGCTGAAGTCTTTATTAAGTCCACTAGGTCTTCAGAGAGACTGAATGGAAGGCAGTGTTCAGAGAGAAACAAACAAATTCTGATTTTAAGGTCCATGACTTTATCCGTCAAACTAGGGCCAGCAAACAGAGGTTTTGCACAAGGCATTGTGGAGGTGTGCGAGTAGGAAGCGAGCTGTTGAAGATGGTCTGGATCCTCACTGTGTTTCACCAACGATCTCTTTCCGTTTTTTCCATAGTTCAGTTTTGTGTTGTTACAGCATTTGCAAATAGCCAAACCACTTGCGTCAATTTTCGCGCACCACATCGAGAATTTCCGTTTCAGTTTGTCTTCATGGTTGAGCCATTCATTTTTCCACTTGTTCTTACAATCTTTGTCGATTTCTCGAGCTTTTCTCTCGTCAGAAACTTCCAAAAACGGCATTCTGGCATGTGAAAAACTTGCAGTTTTGCTTCCCGCTACCCGAAGATTAAAGCAAAGATGCTTCCCCTTCGCAAAGACAGAGCTTAGGATAGCGCGGGAAGTGAAGCCAAACTGCTGGCCCTTGCATTTCAGAAAATAGAAAAACAGCAAATCAGATTCGAGAAGCTGACGATCACGCGGTAAGCACGCTGAAAACACATGCTTAGAGTCACGTAGGCCAGCCACCTCTACTGACGTTTCATTAAAAAAGTGATGCCTCCTTTGGTTGTGGGATATACCACTCTGTGTTTACTTTACTCGAACGAAATTGGGGGTGAAACAGTAATGTCTCTCCTCCCCCTTTCATTTTTTGTCCGTCCCGGGGACGGACTGCTTCTATGATTTTCCGTCCTAGGCGATTTTTTTCTCTCGGTAAAATACAGAGTTTCAGGGCTAAGTAACAGTGTGTGTGTGTGTGTGTGTGTGTGTGTGTGCCTCTCTCTCTCTCTCTCTCTCTCTCACACACACACACACACAGACACAGACACACATTCTCTCTGTTCTCACTTTCCAACGAACAGTCCCATCCGGATTCCAGCGGCAAAAATGGGAGTCGTACACAGCGCGCGCGGCCAGACACAGCTGGCGCTGGCTTCAGTTTAGCTAAGCACTGGTCAACCAGTCAAGAGAGTTCCGTCTTCGGGTGAATAGTTCAGTATTCAAGTTCCGACCAAAACTTTCCCGGACCAAAAGCATAGGGACAAAAAAAAAAAAAAAAAAAAAAAAATCGAAATTTCATCAAGACGGAAATCAGTATGAGACGGAACCACTTGCACCCCTGAGTGTGCCAAGTGCATGCTACACACAAGACCTCGGTTTATCGTCTCTTCTGAGATACAAGACGCTCAGTTTGATTCTTCCAGTGAAACTTGGAAGAAAAGGCAAGAGCGGCAACTGAATCCAGACCCTCACAGACACTGTATTGGCAGATGAGTGTCTTAACCATTAATAAGAATAAGAATAAGAAGAAGAATAACTTTATTATCCCCAACTGGAGAAATTTGGTCAGGTGCATTATCACAACACAGACAAGTAAACAACATGGGGACCATAACTGTAAAAGTCAACAACAGCTTTTACGAATATTACGAAGACACAAATTAAAAAAAATATCACATACACCGTTTCATACATACATCCACACACTGCAGGTAATAACTAGCATTCTTAATGTAAAAACAGAAAGAATTAAGAAACATTATTTGAATATAATTATAAGCATAGCCTACTTTATTGCACATTGATTATAATAGACAGATAAGATAAGAATAAAGATAAATTGTGGAAAATCACAAACCAGATAATCAGCACACACCCGCACCCACCCACCCCCCACACGCGGATTACTTGATTAAACAAGGGTAATAAACATATGTTCTCAAATAAAAGCATTTCACATATTCGCTTTTAAAACACTGCAATTAATTATTACATCGTAATTATTAACAGAAATATATTTAGAATATGGACGTTCTGCCACCTTCCTCCAAAAACCGATACCCAAACTGAACTGCAGTAACCACTACCAGTGCCTCACCACACAGCTGGGCTCTTCTTCTTCTTCTTCTGCGTTCACTCGTATGCACACGAGTGGGCTTTTACGTGTATGACCATTTTTACCCCGCCATGTAGGCAGCCATACTCCGTTTTCGGGGGTGTGCATGCTGGGTATGTTCTTGTTTCCATAACCCACCGAACGCTGACATGGATTACAGGATGTTTAACGTGCGTATTTGATCTTCTGCTTGCATATACACACGAAGGGGGTTCAGGCACTAGCAGGTCTGCACATATGTTGACCTGGGAGATCGGAAAAATCTTCACCCTTTACCCACCAGGTGCCGTCACCGTGATTCGAACCCGGGACCCTCAGATTGACAGTCCAACGCTTTAACCACTCGGCTATTGCGCCCATCACAGCTGGGCTCAATCTCCCTGACGCCTTCAAGACCCTTCAGGACCCACCATCCTGAGTACCCCCCAAAATATCCTCCAACAACCTATACCCTTACAACTACCACCACCACCACCAGCGCCTCATCACACAGTTGATCTCCCTGATGCCTTCAGGACCCACCATCCTGAGTAGCCCCCAAATATCCTCCAACAACCTATACCCTAACAACCACCACCACCACCACCAGCGCCTCACCACACAGTTGGGCTCGATCTCCCTGATGCCCTCAGGGCCGACCATCTTGAGGTCCTTCACACCGTTCTCCTGCCCCCTCTCCAGCAGCTTCTCCAGGCGGGGCACCTCCTCTGGCTCCACCGCCACGATCAGCTGCAATGGGGGGGGGGGGGGGGGGGGGGGGGGGGGGAAAGGCATGAAAAGAAAGGAGTTAGTTGATTTATCAATCAGTTAACCCATTCAACCCTGCAGAGATGACAGTCTAGATAGGCTTCCATGCCACACTGATGTAGAAAAAACACAGAAAAAAATATAACATTTTCCCTCCAAATTACCTGTAGACACATCTACCTGTAGACACATCCAGAAACAGTGTAGAAGGTACTTCCCTTTCTTTGCAGTTCATGCACATGTAGGAACGTGAAAACTGTTTTAATGAGACACATGTAGGAACGTGAAAACTGTGTTAATGAGACATATGTAGGAACGTGAAAACTGTTTTAATGAGACACATGTAGGAACGTGAAAACTGTGTTAATGAGACACATGTAGGAACGTGCAAACTGTTTTAATGAGACACATGTAGGAACATGCAAACTGTTTTAATGAGACAAATTTCATTCTGTTTCTTTGCAGTTCATGCATACGTAGGAACGTGAAAACTGTTTTAATGAGACATATGTAGGAACGTGAAAACTGTTTTAATGAGAGGAATGTGAAAACTGTTTTAATGAGACATATGTAGGAACGTGAAAACTGTTTTAATGAGACATATGTAGGAACGTGAAAACTGTTTTAATGAGAGGAATGTGAAAACTGTTTTAATGAGACATATGTAGGAACGTGAAAACTGTTTTAATGAGACACATGTAGGAACATGCAAACTGTTTTAATGAGACATATGTAGGAACCTGAAAACTGTTTTAATAAGACATGTAGG
>NC_134896.1:52103787-52113787 GCF_041734735.1 Babylonia areolata
TGATTATAATATATATATTAATGTAGTTATCATTTTTTTTTTTTTTTTTTTTTTTTTATAGGACTGGTCAGCCAGAGTATATGTTCATTGTAACAAAAATCAGTCCATCGGTATCTACGCTCTTAAGAGTCTAAGACTTGAAATGTTTTATCTTCATCTTAAGGTACCTTTGGTTTTTACACCACCTATCATTATTTTCAACTACGATTTGCTTCACGGCCCGACGGCAGATCTCTGACATGCCCCAAGTGAAGCAATCAAACAATCAAGGTACATCACTCCGAGTATCAGCTTCAAAACACGTAGTCGGTACGATCCCCCTGCGGCCCAAGCACAATCATGAGTGTCTAAATGAGTGAGTCATCGCTTCACTGACTTCATCCCCCCTCCCCCGGCTCACCCCCGCCTCCCCCCACCACCCATCTCCCACCCCTCCCGGTTAACCTCTTCCTCCTCCAGCTCAGTGAGGTTGTGCGCGCTGCATTAAACCTTGGGCCTCTCTTCTCTTATCGATACGTTGTTGGTGGTGTTGTTGTGTTGGGGTGGGCGGTGATAGCAACTTAGGCTAAGCCCGCCCTGAAATTCTTCGAGTCCCACACTGACGTCCCCACCCCTCACACACGCCGCAAACATCTTTCGGGCTCTCAGTCTCAGTCTCTCTCTCTCTCTCTCTCTCTCTCTCTCTCTCTCGTTTTCATCAATATTATTACTATTGATGCATGTTGTTATTTGTATTATGAACCCCCATGTCATTAGGGCTGTAAAGCTATTGACATTAAAGTGTTCAGTGTTCAGTGTTCTCTCTCTCTCTCTCTCTCTCTCTCTCTCTCTCTCTCTCTGTCACATCCCATGCCTCTTAATTTAAAATCACGGGTTTTATTGTTATCTTGTACTGACGATCTGCGTTCAAGTTGTTAGAAATATGCCTATATATCTTTATAAAGCCTTTAAGAGTGAAGAAATTGCTGATTCAATAGCTGATGAAAACTTGTAATATCTATTTCTGTATCTTACCTAGTCCTTTGGTTCATGATTGTTTATAGCTCATCAGATATTGTTCACATTCCCCTTCCGGCACGACGGTCTTCAGTCTCTTTCACACGGCATCCCGGCCTCTCTCTGTTTCTATCTCTGTCTGTCTCGGTCTGTCCGAGTGTCTCAGTGTCTGTCTGTCTGTCTGTCTCTCTCACTCTCTCTCTCAGTCTCGCCCCCGTCTCACTCTCTCTCTCTCTTTCTCAGTCAGTGTCTCTCTGTCTCTCTCTGTCTCCGGCTGTCTGTCTGTCTGTCTCAGTCTCTTTCAGTCTCCCTCTCTCTTTATCAATTCCCCCCTATCTCTTCCTCTATCTCCCCGCCGCTTTTCTTACAGTCCATCACCTCCACCACACCCACTGACTGCAGTTGACGAAGAGATCGCCCGGCCTTCAGATCCGGCCGTGCCAGTGCCGTCACAATCACTGCATAGTTTACTGATTCATCAGTATCCCCCGCCCGCCCCACTCGGACCCACCCCCGGCCTCCCCCCGGCCCCCTTGCACCTCCTCCCTGCAGAGAGAACACTCAATACTGAATGATTTGAATGACTTAGGTCAATAGCCCCTATCACTGACTGATCACAAGTGCAAACAAATCAGTTTAGTCAGGTGCGGCAATCAGAAGTGATTTCAATGTCGGCGGCTACTATAGTTTCATTAGTTCTCATAATTTTAGTCTCCAGAGGCAAACACACAGTTGATTAACTGATACAAATCAAAAAAGACAGCTTGAAATTTACAGACAGATACCATAACATGTGTAAAAAAAAAGAAAGAAAGAAAAATAAGTAATAAGCAATATTGTGTTGAATATCGTCTTTACTCTTTCTTCACTGGGGCCCATTCCAATCATCCTTCCATCTACGACCACCACCACCCCTCCACACACACACACACACACACACACACACACACACACTCACACACACGCGCGCGCGCGCGGAGTTTTGATACACTTCTGATTGCAAGTGTCTCCACAGGGAAAAGACGTGCCAGTTCGGGGTTATTTGGTGACAAGGTGGGGACAATCCTGTGCCCTTCACTCCAGTGGTGTCCCTTGGGGGCGTGGGGGGTCAGAGGCCAAGCTGTTTTCCTGGCAACGATCATCACGACAGACTGCCGTCTCTCTGTCTGTCTATCTGTCTGTCTGTCTGTCTTTCTCTCTGTCCGGTTGTGTCTCAGCCATGTGCGTTTGAAGTCGCTGGTTCAGTCCTGGAAAGGGTGGCGCTATTGGGTTTTATTCCTTTCTGATCATTAAAATTTCTTTCTCTGTTGGTCTGTCTATCCGAACGGTGTGTGTGTGTGTGTGTGTGTGTGTGTGTGTGTGTGTGTGTGTGTGCGCGCGCGCACGCTCGGCCGCGTTGCGTGTATGTGAAAGCCAGCCACAAATTCTGACAATACATCAATGCCGCGAGCAAACAACAGAGTAAGTATATAACTTCAGTTAAATCAACACCCAGCCTAGCACCAGCCATACCCAATGTTATTAATCAAGAAAACAACATTAGGACTACGAACGTCACCTTGTTTCACACCACTGATTCATAAGAAATAAACCAAAGCTGCACACAGGTCACGAAATCGTTGAATTTGTTTCAATTTCCGCAATCGATCTTTTTCATCCTGGGCAGCCCTTGTTCTGTTAAATGAGGAGACGATCAAACACTACAGTTGGCCCTATCGCTCTTGGTGTCTCGTAACGTTTACACGTGGTCTCAGTTTAACTCACTCAGTACGGCCAGTCCTCTCTTCTCCTCTACACAGACCCCTCGGATGTCCAGTGGGTGTCTGAATGACCCAACCTTTAGCTTCCGTCGTCAGAATTGTAGTATTCTTTGTCAACATTCACCTCTTCAGTATAAGAGCCTTCCGCTTGCAATATTTTGATGATGGTAATTGGGGTGAAACGCTGTTAACGTCGCCTCTTTCGCCGTTCGTATGGAGAGAGTTAATGCAAAACAAAACAACAACAACAACAGCAAAAAACAAACACAAAAACTCATTAATCTTAGAGCTTGAACAAAGCATTCTTAATTCACTCAGATGAGAAAAGCTCCCCTTATGCAAACGGCAGAGAGGCAGAGAGAGAGAGAGAGAGAGAGAGAGAGAGAGAGAGAGAGAGAGATCGAGAGCGAAAGCGAAAGACAGACAGACAGACAAACAGACAGGCAGACGGACACATTGAGAGGCAGCCAGCCAGACAGACAAGACAGACAAACAGGCAGACAGACAGAGAACGGGACATGGAATAGGAGAGACAAACAGACAGATAGAATAATAAAGGCAGAGAGAAAGACAGACAGACAGTGAGAGATATATGGAGAAAGAGAAAGACAGAGAAAAGGAGACAGACAGACAGACAGACAGACACACACACACACACACACACACACACACACACAGGGGGAGGGGGACAGATTTATGCATTGCCAGATAGTGAGAGGATTCCCCCCCCCCCTCCCGACTTTCATGCTATTCAATACTGTGCATTCTCCTACACGCACACTATGAGAACGTGCAGAGGAACAGATTCAACTTGGGATAAGAGGGGGCCAGACTGGTGGAGGGAGAGGAAAAAAGTGGGGGCGGGGGAGGGGGGGGGGAGGGTAGTGAGGTGGGGATTGGAGGTAGTATGTGTGGGTGGGGGAGGGGGAGTGGTGGGGTGGGGGGGGGGGCGAGGGGGTGATAGGAATATAAAAAGTGGGGAGAGTTAAAAGGCCGTAATCAGGAAGGATGTGTAGAAAAAAAAAGAAAAAAGTGACGGTCATGTTTTGCATGGGGCTCTCCGCCCCTTTTTCCGGGCTTGGGTTTTTTGTCACAGTCTCATTTGTGTCCGTTGCCTGCATCCTTCCTCCTTGCTTCTTCCCCCTTCATCCCCCCCCCCCCCCCGACCCCCTCCTTCTCTCCCTCTCCATCCCCCACCACCCCCTCCCTTCCCCTTCCCTCCCCACTGCCTTCGCTGTTCTGAAGGTGACAACAGTGTGCTCCTTTGAGTTCAGTGTGTGTGTGTGTGTGTGTGTGTGTGTGTGTGTGTGTGTGTGTGTGTGTGTGTGTGCATTAGTGTTAGTGACACTCATTCCGCGTTGGTTTGGTTTATTTTTGAGGAATTTCGAACATGGTGACTGACTGACGTTCTGACCTTTTAGTTCAATCTTCTCTCTGCACGGTGACAGTCCTTCACTGACAAGTTCAATCTTCTCTCGGCAAGGTGAAAGTCCGTTACTGACAATTTCAATCTTCTCTTGGCAAGGTGACAGTCCTTCACTGACAAGTTCAGTCTTCTCTCTGCAAGGTGACAGTCCTTCACTGACAAGTTCAGTCTTCACTCTGCAAGGTGACAGTCCTTCACTGACAAATTCAATCTTCTGTCAGCAAGGTGACAGTCCTTCACTGACAATTTCAATCTTCTCTCGGCAAGATGATAGTCCGTTACTGACAATTTCAATCTTCTCTCGGCAAGATGACAGTCCGTTACTGACAATTTCAATCTTCTCTCGGCAAGGTGACAGTACTTCACTGACAAGTTCAATCTTCTCTCTGCAAGGTGACAGTCCTTGACTGACAAGTTCAATCTTCTCTCGGCAAGGTGACAGTCCTTGACTGACAAGTTCTATCTTCTCTCGGCAAGGTGACAGTCCTTCACTGACAAGTTCAATCTTCTGTCAGCAAGGTGACAGTCCTTGACTGACAAGTTCAGTCTTCTCTCTGCAAGGTGACAGTCCTTCAGTTCAGTCTTCTCTCGGCAAGGTGAGAGTCCTTCACTGACAAGTTCAGTCTTCTCTCGGCAAGGTGACAGTCCTTCACTGACAAGTTCAATCTTCTCTCGGCAAGGTGACAGTCCTTCACTGACAAGTTCTATCTTCTCTCAGCAAGGTGACAGTCCTTCACTGACAAGTTCTATCTTCTCTCGGCAAGGTGACAGTCCTTCACTGACAAGTTCTATCTTCTCTCTGCAAGGTGACAGTCCTTGACTGACAAGTTCAATCTTTTCTCGGCAAGGTGACAATCCTTCACTGACAAGAATACTGAACACCAGCAGTCAAAGTGTTCAGAAAGCACATTATTACAAGAATCAGATCCAGTCAATGTTTGTCTTGTCTGCTATGTCAGTTGGATGGAGTTGTTATGACTCACAGAAAATGTGCGTTAACCTGAATATGAACACTGATTAAAAAGAAAAAAAAGAAAAGAATCTAACACCACCTAAAATGAAAATGGAAAAAAAAAAAATCAGCGTATTACAATAATTTGACATTTTCTCTTTCACCCCATCAACTGTCACAATATTCTTTTCCACTTCTTTGTTGACATTTCGTTCAATGGAATTTCAGCTAATTGACAATATGACCAAAACCTTTGATTTCGGTCCTGAGAGAGAGAGAGAGAGAGAGAGAGAGAGAGAGAGAGAGAGAGAGAGAGAGAGGGGGGGGGGGGTGGGGGGTGGGGGGGCGGGGACGAGACAGAACAGACACACAGGGACAGAGATACAGAGGGAGACAGAAAGCGAGAGACAAACAGACAGAGAGACTGAAAGAGCTATTTATAGACAGACAGCGGACAGACAGACAGAGAGACAGAGAGAGGCAAAGAAAGACAGAGAGAGACAGAGACAGAGAGACAGAGAGAGAGAGAGAGAGAGACAGAGACAGAGACAGAGACAGAGAGACAGAGTGGGAGAGAGAGAGAGAGACAGAGACAGAGACAGAGAGACAGAGTGGGAGAGAGAGAGAGAGAGAGAGAGAGAGACAGAGACAGAGACAGAGACAGAGAGACAGAGTGGGAGAGAGAGAGAGAGAGACAGAGACAGAGACAGAGAGACAGAGTGGGAGAGAGAGAGAGAGACAGAGACAGAGAGACAGAGTGGGAGAGAGAGAGAGAGACAGAGACAGAGACAGAGACAGAGAGACAGAGTGGGAGAGAGAGAGAGAGACAGAGACAGAGAGAGACAGACAGAAAGAGAGAGAGAGAGAGAGAGAGAGAGAGAGAGAGAGAGAGAGAGAGAGAGAGAGAGAGAGATGAACGGTAAGAACGAAAACCTGTGGGGAAAAGCTGTCAATCATGACGTGATCCTGTCGCTGGGGAAAGCAGGTCATTTGTCAGCACGTGCGGCAGTCAGTGTGGGAGGCAGGCACTTGACATTGTGGCAAATGGAGTGATGTCCCTTGGTGCCCTTCATCTCACGTCTCTCTGCTCCGTGTCGGATGTCTTCCGAACTGCCCGGAGAAAGAAAACAGGAAGGAAGCCATTATCATCTGCAGCCTCTCTCCCCTCCCCACAGACACACAACGATATCGAAAACTGAACGCCTTGTTACCACTGCGTCCGCTGTTACCAATGCCTCTCTCTCTCTCTCTCTCTCTCTCTCTCTCTCTCTCTCTCTCCCCTCTCTTCCTTTCTCACCACTCTCCCATCCATCGTGAGTTTCAGTGCGTTCGGAAAATCCATAAAAGCTTCAGCACGTCTGCTAGGCATTTGTCTAACAGCAGCATAACCCAACGCTCTAACCAGGCCTTGAATGCATCGTGCATATCTATTAATGTAGCTCTACCTGCCAGAGTGGATCTCTTCAGTCTTCAGAATTTGCCAGAGGACAACACTGATGTTGCCTTGGGTTTATTTCCAGCGCAACAAGTGTGTGTGTGTGCTGCACATAGAATCTCGGTTCATCATCTCATCTGGTTGACTTAGACGCTCAGTTTGATTTTCCAGTCGTCACACTTGGGAGAAAGGGTGAGAGCGGGATTCGAACACAGACCCCCCAGTTTCAGTTTCAGTTTCAGTAGCTCAAGGAGGCGTCACTGCGTTCGGACAAATCCATATACGCTACACCACATCTGCCAAGCAGATGCCTGACCAGCAGCGTAACCCAACGCACTTAGGCCTTGAGGAAAAAAAAAGGGTGAATAAATGATAGACAAATACATAAAAAAATAACTACTACCACTACTAATAATATGTATAAGGCACAAAAACATGATGAAGTCAACTAGTAGCGTACATAAATAAATAAATAAATAATGATTATAATAAAAAAAAGTAATGATAGTAATAATAATTATTATTATTGTCCCCCAAGGACACTGTATTGGCAGATAAAGGTCTTAACCATTCTGCCCCCCCTTCCTTCCCCATGAACGGTCACAGATCATCATCATGACCAACGACATGCAGCCCGCTGTCTCATCCCATGTCCATGAATAAAAAAAAACACACACACACAGCTGAAAGTGTCAGGGCCGTCACCCCCCTCAGCTCCCCCCCCCCCTCGCCCCCGCCCCCCACCTGATCCATCATTCCCCTTCCATTCCTATGACCCTCCCTCCTCTTCCTACCCCCCTCACCCCCCCCTCCCCCTACCTCGTCCATCATTCCCCTTCCATTCCTACTGCCCTCCCTCCTCTTCCTACCTCCGCCCCCCTGTCCCCTCCTCCCGTCCTCCCTTACCCGTCTCCCTACAAGTACCTCTTCTCTTCATCTCTGTTATGGCTCAACCCTCGGCTTATATAAAGAGATCAACATGAACTTACGGTCTGAAAACCACACAAACAATCCATACAAGGCAAAACAAACAAAATCCAACCCCCTACCTCACAGCACAACCACAGTCAACACCCAACACACCAACGATACAACATCCACCCACACGCAATCAACATTACAAATATACAAATATACAGCCCTCAAATCATACCAATACAACCCCATTACAACAGCAACACACACAACCCCATACACACCAACCACACTAACAACCCCCTACCATCAAACACACACAACCCCAACCACACAAACTAACAACCCCTACCATCAAACACATACAACCCCAACCACAAAAACAAAACAACCCCCTAACCATCAAACATATACAACCCCAGCCACACGCGCAAACAACCCCACCCCCCACCCCAACCCCCCACCACCAAACACATACAACCCCAGCCACACAAACAAATACCCGCACTTAAACAACTCCAACCGAACAAACTTGACCTTAAGGTTGAAGACGCCAATAGGTCGTTAACTCTTTTCATACGAACGGCGAAAGAGACGACGCTAACAGCGTTTCACCCCAATTACCATCATCAAAATATTGAATGCGGAACGCTCTTATACTGAAGAGGTGAATGTTGACAAAGAATACCACAATTCTGACGACGGAAGCTAAAGGTTGGATCATTGAGACACCCACTGGACATCCGAGGGGTCTGTGCAGAGGAGAAGAGAGGACTGGCCGTACTGAGTGAGTTAACTGTGATTATTGTTGCACGTGTATGGCTGTGATGATGTTCATGTGTTTTGCTCTAACTTACTTTTTGACGGTTTTGTTGTTGTTTTGTTGTTATTGTAGTAGTAGTAGTAGTAGTAGTAGTAGTAGTAGTAGTAGTAGTAGTTTAGGCCCAACACTCGGCTTATATCACAGATTGACATAAGTTTATATTTGGGCCAACAGCAAAGTGAGAGCTGTATTATCAATGGTTTCTCCAGTCAGTGGGAAACCATTTACAGCTTAGTCTTTTGTGAAGGACTATGACTCTCAAACTAGGAGGCAAAATTGCACTGGCTCTTAGTGCTGCAGCCTTGTGGGCTAGTTGGCCTTTGGGAACCATCCCAACGCCGACTGTCCTAAAACCCTCTTGGCCGAGAGAGTGGGGATGTACTTGGGCAAGACACTCTCCACTATAATCAAATTCTAGCCCAAATAGTTGGAACAGCAGTTGCCTCCTCTGCTGTTCTGATGGTCATAGTCGGCCACGACTGACTATCATATATATATATATATATATATATATATATATATATATATATATATATATATATATATATATATATGAGTAGTAGTAGTAGTAGTTGTTGTTGTTGTTGTTGTTGTGTGCTGTGATTATTGATTGTATACATGGTTTGCTCTTGGTCCACATCTAAGAATATTATGGGTTTTTTTTTCATGTACACATGTTGAATGTCTGCAATCGTCGTGTGTCGTTAATGTGTTTGACACCACAAACGATTTACTCTTGTTGAGACAGCAAAGTGTTCTGTATTGGAGTGGTGGCCTAGAGGTAACGCGTCCGCCTAGGAAGCGAGAGAATCTGAGCGCGCTGGTTCGAATCACGGCACAGCCCCCGAAATTTTCTCCCCCTCCACTAGACCTTGAGTGGTGGTCTGCACGCTAGTCATTCGGATGAGACGATAAACCGATGTCCCGTGTGCAGCATGCACTTAGCGCACGTAAAAGAACCCACGGCAACAAAAGGGTTGTTCCTGGCAAAATTCTGTAGAAAAATCCACTTCGATAGGAAAAACAAATAAAACTGCACGCAGGAAAAAATACAAAAAATGGGTGGCGCTGTAGTATGGCGACGCGCTCTCCCTGGGGAGAGCAGCCCGAATTTCACACAGAGAAATCTGTTGTGATGAAAAGAAATACAAATACAAATACAAATACAGAATTCTCTGGCACTGCCGCACCCACTGCCTCAGAAGTCATCCCTGAAGCCTCCCTGGCTTCTGCCAGCTCCACACCGGCCTCAACAGTCTCCCCCACCCCCCACGCCCCCACCTGCCTTCAAAATAATCTGGCAGTGTATAAATTGAATCTAACATGATGTGGATGCCAAACTGATGATAAAGTCATAACAATTTCATGGGTGATGTTTCTGTTTTGAAAGTCATCCATTCCAAGCCACAAATTAAAATGAAGTAAAATGAAACGAAATAAAACAAAATGAAATAAGATAATAAACAGATACATAAACAAATTTACATGCAAAATAAAACTTAAGTGTATGAAGTACCCTGTCACGAATACAACGCATTCTGAAAAAACAGCAACAGTTCCCGTGGCCCAAGATCCCGAAACAAATCGAGCAATGAAGCAAACGGCACACACCCCCCCAAACACGCCTCCCGTTCAATCCTTTCATGAGTTCCACGTTGAGTGAACCTTCATGAGTGCCAAGATGAGTGAGTCA
>NC_134896.1:52118787-52121287 GCF_041734735.1 Babylonia areolata
ATCACAAATGAGGAAGTGAAAAGAAGAGTCCAAAACGCCATTGGCCCATTCAAAGACCTGCTAACCACAGTGAAGGAACGCAAGCTCCGCTGGTATGGACACGTCACACGATCAGACGGCCTAGCCAAGACCATCCTGCAGGGTACCGTACAAGGAAGGAGGAAGAGAGGCAGACAGAGAAAGCGGTGGGAGGACAACATCAAAGAGTGGACGGGCCTGCCATTTGCCACAACTCAAAGGGCCGCTGAGGACCGAGGCAGGTGGCGCGAGCTGACCAGGCAGTCATCCATGGTGCCCCAACGACCCACCCACGGGTCAAGGGATAGATGAGATGAGAGATGAGTATAAAGTAAATGTTTGATAAATACAGAGTAAAGTTCTCATGTCGCATGGGACTGACCGAGAGGTTGAAGTTCTGCTTGTTGAAGGAACACCATCACAATGAATGCTTCACAGGCTTGTAGAAATCATACCCCTCTTGAGTTAAACTCTCCACGCGCGGTCTATCATGATTAATATCAGTGCCATGCTTTCGCAACGTTCTCCCACCAGCGAGGCAATACAAAGCAAATTCAATAATTCAGGAAAAAAAAAACACAAAAAGAAAGGGGAAAAAAAGGAGTGGCGTGAATAACTACAGAAGCAGTGGTGAAATGAAACTTTCTTTCCAAACTGTTGTTGCTCGCGTGCAGGGTGTGCTAAGATAGGGTGCAAAGGAAAGGGACAGAGGTTTGGGTCAGCAGGGAGGGACTGGGGATTTAGAACGATAAGGGGATTTGAGAGGGCAGAGAATGCTGTCAGTAGGACGGGATGTGGGATTCATAACGATGAGGGGATGAGAGAGGGCAGAGAATGCTATCAGCAAGAAGGGATGGGGGATTTATAACGATGGGGGGATGAGAGAGGGCAAAGGAACTGGCCAGTAGTAAGGGACTGGGGATTCATAACGAAGAGGGGATCTGAGAGGGCAGTGAATACTGTCAGTAGGACGGGATGGGGGATTCATAACGATAAAGGGATCTGTGAGGGCAGAGAATGCTGTCAGTAGGGCGGGATGTGGGATTCATAACAATGAGGGGATCTGAGAGGGCAGTGAATACTGTCAGTAGGGCGGGATGTGGGATTCATAACGATGAGGGGATCTGAGAGGGCAGAGAATGCTGTCAGTAGGACGGGATGGGGGATTCATAACGATGAGGGGATCTGAGAGGGCAGAGAATGCTGTCTGTAGGACGGGATGGGGGATTCATAACGATGAGGGGATCTGAGAGGGCAGAGAATGCTGTCAGCAAGAAGGGATGGGGGATTTATAACGATGGGGGGATGAGAGAGGGCAAAGGAACTGGCCAGTAGTAAGGGACTGGGGATTCATAACGATGATGGGATCTGAGAGGGCAGTGAATACTGTCAGTAGGACGGGATGGGGGATTCATAACGATAAAGGGATCTGTGAGGGCAGAGAATGCTGTCAGTAGGAAGGGATGGGGGATTCATAACGATGAGGGGATGAGAGAGGGCAAAGGAACTGGCCAGTAGTAAGGGACTGGGGATTCATAACGATGAGGGGATCTGAGAGGGCAGAGAATGCTATCAGCAAGAAGGGATGTGGGATTTATAACGATGAGAGGATCTGCGAGGGCAGAGGAACCGGCCAGTAGTTAGGGATGGGAGATCCATAACGGTTCTCCCGGTTTTAAGAACCTGGCGGAGAAACATCCGAGACGAAGCAGAGAGACGTGAGAGGAAGGGCACCAAGGGACATCACTCCATTTGCCACAATGTCAAGTGCCTGCCTCCCACACTGACTGCCGCACGTGCTGACAAATGACCTGCTTTCCCCAGCGACAGGATCACGTCATGATTGACAGCTTTTCCCCACAGGTTTTTTTTTTCTTACCGTTCATCTCTTTCTCTCTCTCTCTCTCTCTCTCTCTCTCTCTCTCTCTCTCTCTGTGTGTCTCTCTCTGTCTCTCTCTCTCTCTCCCACTCTCTCTTTCTCTGTATTTGTCTCTCTCTGTCTCTCTTTGTCTCTGTCTGTCTCTCTGTCTCTGTCTCTCTCTGTCTCTGTCTCTCTCTGTCTCTCTCTCTCTCTCTCTCTCTCTCCCACTCTGTCTCTGATTCTTTCTCTCTCTCTTTCGTCCTCTGTGTGTGTGTGTGTGTGTGTGTGTGTGTGTGTGTGTGTGTGTGTGTGTGTGTGTGTGTGTGTGTGTGTGTGTGTGTGTGCATGTGCGAGTGTGTGTGTGCGTGCGTGTGTGTGTGTGTGTGTGTGTGTGTGTGTGTGTGTGTGTGTGTGTGTCTGTGTGTGTCTGTGTCTGTGTGTGTCTGTGTGTGTGTGTGTGCACGTATGAGTGTGTGTGTGTGTGCACGTATGAGTGTGTGTGTGTGTGTGTGTGTGTGTGTGCACGTATGAGTGTGTGTGTGTGTGTGTGTGTGTGTGTGTTATAGACCGGGGCCCCCCCGGATGTTTTAATGTCACGTGGATCAGAAAGGTTCCGGTCAC
>NC_134896.1:52126287-52128787 GCF_041734735.1 Babylonia areolata
CTTTTGCATCGGTGGATCTTCATGGAGAACGGAGTAAGCGAGGTGAGGCCACCACCACCACAGGCCGCGCCACTGCTGGGAAAGAGCAGAGACGTCAGACTGGGCTGTCTGGAGTGAACTGAAGCGGGGTGTGCCGGCCAGGCTTTTATACTGTCGGGCTTCGGTCACACGATCTCTGTTGTCACAGCACTTTGGCACCTGTTCAGTTACGAAGTCCTTACGAAGCGTTCACACACACACACACACACACACACACACACACACACACACACACACACACACACACACACACACACACACACACAGACTAATGTGGTTAACCCGGCGTTGAAACGTTCTAGCTATTATTAGAATGTTGCGGCGGTGGTTAACCGCGTCACGTGGTGTTGGGTCGCGGGGCCTTACATGGAACGGGAAAACCCGAACAACTATTTTTGCAGGTTTGCCAGCATGTTTAATCTGTCGTGAGTGGGTAGAAAAGTAATGAATCAATAATTGTTCTCTCTCTGTCTGTCTCTGAGTCTGTCTCTGTCTGTTTCTGTCTCTGTTTCTCTTTCTCTGTCTCTCTTTATCTCTCCGTCTCTCTACATATCTCTCTTTCTCTCTGTCTCTCAGTCGCTCCCTCCCCCTCTCTTTCGCTCTCTCTCTTAAGCCTCTCTCCCTTTGGTTTCTGTCTCTTTCTCTGTCTGTCTCTCGGTTTCTGTTAAAAATATACACTCGCACGCACGCACACATATGCACGCGCGCGTATCACACACACACACACACACACACACACACACACACGTACACACACATACACACTGATACATAACATGAACACTTTTTTAGACTAATATTCACATGCACCTCCTTTCCTTTATCCACTACTTGACTCCTTTCCGTCCAAAAACACTTATAGTGAATAGACGTTAAACTGAAGATAAAACACACACACACTGGCACACACACACACACACACACACCGTGACACATGCATACACACAGGTATAATTACATACACGGAGGATGTAAAACCACAAGAATTCATACGCACTTTCCGCACGTCTCTCATCTGTGTGTGTGTGTGTGTGTGTGTGTGTGTGTGTGTGTGTGTGTGTGTGTGTGTGTGTGTGTGTGTGTGTGTGTGTGAAAAACAGTGACACCTACATGTAACTTCATTTTTGTATCTCGATTTCTATTAACACACACATGTGAGTGTGTGTGAGTGAGTGAGTGAGTGTGTGTGTGTGTGTGTGTGTGTGTGTGTGTGTGTGTGTGTGTGTGTGTGCGTGTGTGTGTGTGTGTGTGTGTTAATAGAAATCGAGATACAAAAATGAAGTTACATGTAGGTGTCACTGTTTTTCACACACACACACACACACACACACACACACACACACACACACACACACACACACCACACACACACACACACACACACACACACACACGAAGAAAAGCGCTTTCGGATAGGTACACACACAAAAAAATTAATGTATACACATGCACTCAAGGCCTGACAAAGCGCATTGGGCAATACTGCTAGTAACCAACAGGCGTGGCGTGGTGGACTTGTCCGAA
This sequence comes from Babylonia areolata, assembly GCF_041734735.1. Taxonomy (NCBI): domain Eukaryota; kingdom Metazoa; phylum Mollusca; class Gastropoda; order Neogastropoda; family Buccinidae; genus Babylonia; species Babylonia areolata. Next base: position 52,127,851 of record NC_134896.1, read on the forward strand.
CGCAGTAACGCCCTCTTGAGAAACTGAAACTGTCAGCATAAAGAAGGGGGTTAACCCATGCTCATGAACAAGCATCCGAAAATAGTCCACAAAGATATGTTATCGTTCTTGGCAAAGGCAACACAGCCAGCCTCGTGTTGGCACCGATATAATTATGTATGTTGCAGCAGCACACAATGATTGAAGTGTTGGCTGTTTTGACAACGGTCAGAGCTTTGGCCAGGCAGGGTTAACCACGTTGCACCCAGTACACTGGTGAAGGCAACGCCAACCCCACGTGATTGAACAGGTGCCAAAGTGCTGTGGCGACAGAGATCGTGTGACCGAAGCCCGACAGTATAAAAGCCTGGCCGGCACACCCCGCTTCAGTTCACTCCAAACAGCCCAGTCTGACGTCTCTGCTCTTTCCCAGCAGTGGCGCGGCCTGTGGTGGTGGTGGCCTCACCTCGCTTACTCCGTTCTCCATGAAGATCCACCGACGCAAAAGAAAACATTGCTTACTTCGTCACTGAGGTCCTTTTCAGGGCTTCTCTGAACATGTCCCCTGACACCCAACCCTAAACCTACCCCCCTGGGGTCTCGGGGTCGGATCCTCCCACAGCGACCGCGCCGTCACCCCGAAGTGAGGGGGTGCTTAGCGGAAGGGGGGTGAGGGCCCTGGACCCCCCCTCCGGGTTGGCAGAGTGTGGGTGTGTTAGTCAGTGTGTACCGCACCCCACCTGGTACCCTGGAGGGGACTGAGTGACAGCAGTGAGGACGGGGCAGGCGCTGACTTGTGGTGGGGGCAGTTTTCACCGCTGGTTGCTGAGGGTTTTAGTCAGGGGAACGTGCTGCCAGCTCTTCTTTTTTTGCTCGTTCGTCACATGGACAGCCCAGTCTCCGCCATGAAGGCAGCTGTACGCCACAGGTTCTCTCCCCTCTCTATACACAGCCAAAG
>NC_134896.1:52138787-52143787 GCF_041734735.1 Babylonia areolata
TCTACACATCGCAAGAGGAATCCCCAGCTATTCTTAGACACCATTTTTTCTGTGATTATAGCACAAGTGTATTTGCACTCTAAATTGACTGGCGATGAAAGGGTTAATACACCTCCCCACCCCTGCTTTTCATTTATTGAAGGGTGGATGTGTATGCTTTTTAAAGTACTGGTCCTATGGCCTGTTTAAACTCACTCAGTACGGCCAGTCCTCTCTTCTCCTCTACACAGACCCCTCGGATGTCCAGTGGGTGTCTGAATGACCCAACCTTTAGCTTCCGTCGTCAGAATTGTGGTATTCTTTGTCAACATTCACCTCTTCAGAAAAAAAGAGGCTTCCGCTTGCAATATTTTGATGGTGGTAATTGGGTTGAAACGCTGTTAACGTCGTCTCTTTCGCCGTTCGTATGCCACCCGGGCAGTGAATTCACATCCACTGAGGCTCAGCCCCAGTAAGCAAGTCCCATTACTTTCCCTCCTCAACCCAGGTCATGCACTCATTCACACATGGTTGGAGTGAGGAAAATCGAACTAAAGTGCCTTTTCGGAGGACACAACACCATGCCGAAACGGGGCTCCTAGCCCTGGTCACTGGGTCACAAGTCCAACGTCCCTAGCCCTGGTCACTGGGTCACAAATCCAACGCCCCTACCCCTGGTCACTGGAATACAAGTCCAACGTCCCTAGCCCTGGTCACTGGAATACAAGTCCAACGTCCGTAGCGCTGGTCACTGGAATACAAGTCCAACGCCCTGGTCACTGGAATACAAGTCCAACGTCCCTAGCCCTGGTCACTGGAATACAAGTCCAACGTCCCTAGCCCTGGTCACTGGAATACAAGTCCAACGTCCCTAGCCCTGGTCATTGGAATACAAGTCCAACGTCCCTAGCCCTGGTCACTGTATCACAAGTCCAACGTCCCTAGCCATTGTCACTGGAATACAAGTCCAACGTCTCTAGCCCTGGTCATTGGAATACAAGTCCAACGTCCCTAGTCCTGGTCACTGGAATACAAGTCCAACGTCCCTAGCCCTGGTCATTGGAATACGTCCAACGTCCCTAGTCCTGGTCACTGGAATACAAGTCCAACGTCCCTAGCCCTGGTCACTGGAATACAAGTCCAACGTCCCTAGCCCTGGTCACTGGATCACAAGTTCAACGCCTTACCGATTCTGACACGGTGCCTCGATCGTTTTCGGAAATGTATAGAATTAATCACTAAATGTTTCACATTTCTTACGGCCAATACAGCTTTTAATGCGCTCGGTTCCATTTTGAAGAGTAAACGAATGAAAGGGGTGATGGTTTTACTTTCTAAATTCGGGTTTTATAAAGTCGACACACTCCTTAGGTGATAATTATGGCTGTTGTGAAACGGGGTGTAGCAGACGCCCGTTTATTTTTTACCGGAACTGCTACCCCAAAGGGCGGTCACTCTGGTCGCTGACGACAACAACAACAACAACAACCACAACGTGAACTGTGTTCAGGCACCAAGTGTACCAGCCAACCAAGACCACTGCCGAAGAGGAGAGCGGTCAACGGCCACCCGCCGGACTGTCCACTGGACTGGAACCCCCCCCCCACCGCACCCCTGTGGATAGACCTCAGCGTGCTGACGACGCCCCGGACGGTCCTAGAGAGGAGTGACCACGGCCACGCCAGCACCTCGCTATGACTCCAAGAGTGAAGCTGCAAAAACCTTTGACCATCGGAACACGGTCAGTGTCCATTTAATTTGATCAGCAGCGGTGTCCACATTTCTCTCTCTCTCTCTCTCTCTCTCTCTCCCCCCCCCCCCCCCCACACACTTCTCTTTGTGACTTGTGGAGTGAACGACAGTATCTTTTTGTGACTGAACACGACTCACTCCGTCTAGAAAGGGAAAAAATGTGGATATTGTTCAGATTAGCTAACCCGAAAGTGTGTGTGTGTGTGTGTGAGGAGAGGAAGGGGTGGTGGTGGTGCGGACGTCGGGTGGAACTGGGTTTTGGTGGTGGTGGGGCAGGGTATGAGAAGTTTTACACTTATCAGTGGTACCCCCTCCCCACCCCCGCCCCCCCCCCCCCCCCCACCCCCCAAAAAAGAGAGATAAATAATTCAGTACAGCACGATACAATACGATACAACACTCACATGGGGTGGCGGCTGTACAGCCAGGTTACAGTTGCATGCACAACCCCAATGCAGCACTTTGGTGAAAGCTCACGCAGTGAGTTACACACTGAGCAACACATCCACTCACTTTTGACTCACATGGGGCTGGCAGCTCAGTTTGCCATGCTATGGAGCAGAGAAAGCACCGTGTTTTAGTTCTTGTGCCACGCATAGCACAGTCACCGCTACTATCCGTTCGAGACGGAATACTCTGGCTTTCCAAGAAAAAAACAAGAGAGGCAAGGCCTTCAAGACTCACTTGTGATACACTGAAAAAAAAAAATCCAAGCTTTATATGTATTGTGTATAATTTCAAAATGCAATGTTTAAGATGAGAAAGATCAGTTTAAAGCAAATTAAATCCCCTAGTATTAATTACAGAGTAATTTCCCTTTTTTACTATCTGCACCAAAACGTTTGCAAAATAAATGAAACTTCCATGCTTAGCAAAAGAAGTTCCTGTTTGAACAAAAAATGATAATAATGACTGCTCTTGTTGTTGGGTCAGAATATCAGATCAAAGTGCCAAGTTTAGAGAACACACAAAATATAAATATAACAGTAAATACAGTTTGCATATAATTAGGCTTCATTTTTTTAATATTTTTTTGTGCCCATCCCAGAGGTACAATATTGTTTTAAACAAGATGACTGGAAAGAACTGAATTTTTCCTATTTTTATGCCTAATTTGGTGTCAACTGACAAAGTATTTGCAGAGAAAATGTCAATGTTAAAGTTTACCACGGACACACAGACACACAGACACACACAGACACACACACACACACACACACACAGACAACCGAACACCGGGTTAGAACATAGACTCACTTTGTTTACACAAGTGAGTAAAAACAACAACAACAACAACAACAACAAAAAGAAAAAAAAGCCACCCAAAAAACAAAGAAGGGCAGACGACTCGCTTGTTGTACTCTGGAATAGCTTGGCTGCCTGCAATGCCAAGAATCCACCTGCTGGCGAATTCCTCAGCAGGAAGCAATGAGACAAGTCAATTATGTCCTGGGGGGGCAGTTCTTGGACGGTGGGGGTCTAATGAGGCTGGCCGGGCTGCCAGGCGGGGAAGGGGAGCTGTTTTGCTTTTGTTGCAGGGGAGAGAGAGAGAGAGAGAGAGAGAGAGTGTGTGTGTGTGTGTGTGTGTGGATGGGGGGAGGGGGAGATGTCACGTGTGATTCATTCATCGTTAGCAAGCGTGGGTAAGGGGTCTAGCTTGGGGAAGAGAGAGGAGTCAGGTGTACAAACAGGAAAAAGCGTGGTTCGGATGTCGTCACAGTACGCGTGGTCAGGCGTGAGGTGTTGGAGGTGGTGGTGGTGGTGGTGGTGGTGGTCTGTTGTGTTTGTGTCTCAACAGGAGCGTCCATTGCACACACGTGCAAGCGATCTGAGTTCTTCTTTATCTCCTTCTCCTTTTTCTTTCTTTCTTTCCTTCCTTTCTTTCTTTCTGTCTTTTTTTGAGGTGGGTTGCTCTTATGGTTTACTTACTCACGTGTGTAAACAAAGTGAGTGTGTAATAAACTGGGCGTGTGTGGTGTGTGTGTGTGTGTGTGTGTGTGTGTGTGTGTGTGTGTGTGTGTGTGGTAAGCTTTAACATTATTTTTTTTTACTTGGCAGTTTCTACAGGAACCAACCTTGCCGGGCAAAATTATAGGTACGAATTAGACTGTAATTGACGACAAAAGTTTTATCATTATGAGGCAAAATCGAAAAAAAAGCTTGAAAGAAAGCATGTCTTTTAATTCATCTTGGCAATGTGACTGGTCATGGATAGGGTGATACTGAAATAAATTCAATATCATAGGGTAATGGTCAGGCTCACAATGGTATTGAGTGGGAAAGATTTTACACAAGAGAGAGAGAGAGAGAGAGAGAGAGAGAGAGAGAGAGAGAGAGAGAGAGAGAGAGAACTGATTGCGATTATGCGTCAACTTGAGAGAGAGAGAGAGAGAGAGAGAGAGAGAGAGAGAGAGAGAGAGAGAGAGAGAGAGAGAACTGATTACGATCATGCGTCAACTTGAGAGAGAGAGAGAGAGAGAGAGAGAGAGAGAGAGAGAACTGATTACGATTATGCGTCAACTTGTTCGTCTGTCCAAAAACGTGGACACCTACCTTCGTACGTACGTTCCTACCTACGTACCTACACGTTGATTTATCTAACAGTCAGTACTATCAAGTCTTCATTACCACCACCACCACCCATACCCCGACACTCTTTCTCCCCCCTCCCCCACCACTACGCCCCCCCCCCCCCAACGTGTGTGTGCACGCGTGCGGTCTGGGTAGAGCCATTTGAATTAATTAAGCTTCTGCACACACGCAATCTACAGCTGTGCGCGCACGTGCATCATTGCATGTAGGAGCGTGTGAGTGTGGGCGGGAGGGCGGGCAGAGTGGGTGGGTGGGTGTGATGGTATCAGTCATTTGCCCGATGGCCAAACCCTACCCGACAGCAGTGAAACTGAAATCCGGCATCTGACAAGACGGATTGAAACCTCGCTCTCGGAGCAGACGACAAATCGATTAATGAATGAATGGCCAGCCTTGTCAGCAAAGCCGGTTCTTCTCAAATTGTTGTGGAGCGAACAAGGCAGCGATGGCAACGTTTTAGTGTTGCTGAAGTACTTGAAATGCGACAAACTGAAGGGTTGGACATTGAGGAGGTGGGATGATGATGAAGAAGAAAGTGAATTAAATGCAGAAAGTATGGTGATTCGGGGTGAAAAATTGGCATTATTTTTTTTTCATAATGGCAAAACTGTAAAAATAGGATGAGAAATTGGATTTTTAAAATATATGAAACAGTCCAACACGTAATAAACCAGTTC
>NC_134896.1:52148787-52156287 GCF_041734735.1 Babylonia areolata
AGTACAAAATTCCCATGTGGTATTATTATCACAGAAAAGACAGTGGTTAAGAATAGCTGGGGATTCCCCCTGCGATGTTTAAAAAAAAATATGGCCTATCCTACCACCGAACATTAAGAGCAGTAGGTTCATGGATAACAGACCAATGAATGGTCACCTTTCAGTGACACGGGTCCTCTACCACGCCTGTGCATAAAATAATGCGAGCTTGGCGGTGAAAGGGTTAAGCATTGTTTGAAAGTACCAATATGTCATTTTCGTCTGGACAATGAACCGATCCCAGTTCACAGACACCCGAAATGCCTTTCTCGTGTTTGGCTTTTAATGGCGCTAATGAAACGTTATTTGTAATTATGATCCAAATTCTTTTTTTCTTCTTCTTTTTTTGTTTGTTTGTGAAAGATATACTGGGTTTTCGAACAGAAGAGAAAGAGAGCGAGAGAACTCAGAACTCAGAACTCAAAACGTTTTTTATTCAAGAGAGAGAGAGAGAGAGAGAGAGAGAGAGACAGAGACAGAGACAGAGAGAGAGAGAGAGGACAGAGAGAGACAGAGACAGAGAGACAAAGAGGGGGGACACAGAGAGAGAGAGAGAGACAGAGACAGACAGAGAGAGAGAGAGATAGAGACAGAGAGACAGTGACACAGAGAGAGAGAGACAGAGACAGAGAGAAACAGACAGACAGACAGAGACAGACAGAGAGACAGTGAGTACATTTTCCGACTCGTCAAGGGGCAAGAAACGAACAAAGAAACCCGAAAACAAAAGTGACAAAAATAGAGACAAAGAAAGAAAAAGAACAGAAAACAACAACAACCAAAAAAACAACAACAAAAAAACCCAACAAAAAAACCCAACAACAACAAAACCAAAAAAACCCCAAGACAAAACAAAACAAAACAAACAAAATACAGCAATCAGCAACAAGAAGAACAGAAAAGCATGAAATGGAGAAATGAAATATATCTAACAGAGAAATAAATAAAGAACTAACTAACTAAATACAGAATTAGAGAAAAAACAAGAAATGGAGAAATGAAATATATCTAACAGAAAGATAAATAAATAAAGAACTAACTAAACAGAGAAAACAGAGAAACAACAGGAAATGGAAAAATGAAATATATCTAACAGAGAAATAAATAAAGAACTAACTAAACAGAGAAATAGAGAAAAAGCAGGAAATGGAGAAATGAACTATATCTAACAGAGAAATAAATAAAGAACTAACTAAACAGAGAAATAGAGAAAAAGCAGGAAATGGAGAAATGAACTATATCTAACAGAGAAATAAATAAAGAACTAACTAAATACAGAATTAGAGAAGAAGAAGAAAAACAACAACAACAGAAATCGAGAAATGAAATATATCTAACAAATAAATAAATAAACAACTAACTAAACAGAGAAACAGAGAAACAACAGGAAATGGAAAAATGAAATATATCTAACAGAGAAATAAATAAAGAACTAACTAAATACAGAATTAGAGAAAAAAAAACCCACACACACCAGGAAATCGAGAAATGAACTATATCTAACAGAGAAATAAATAAACAAACTAACTAAATAGAGAAACAGAGAAACAAATAGATAAATAAATGAATAAATAAACCTGGGGAGGAGAAAAAAAAAATCAAGATTAATTAATTACGTGATAACGTAGGTGTAGCGACACGTGAAATTACACCTTAACCTTATTACGAAAACCGATGCTCCTGATCTTCCTATCCCTGTTAGCCATCCATGAAGACCCTGTGCCCCCCCCCCCCCTTCCCTCTCAACCTCCCTCCCCCCCCCCCCCCTGCCTCACTTCCCCACATTCAGTGCCCCCTCAGTACCACCCCCCCCACCCCCCACACACACCGTTTCCCTTACCCCTTCTTCCCAGTACTGATGTTATATATTACCGCTCCTCTGTATACGACGTCCCAAGTGGTCTAGTGGTTAGGATTTCGCGCTCTCACCGGGGTTCGATTCCCCGCTTGGGAAGATTTTTATTTATTTTATTATTATTTATTTATCTATTTATGTATTTATTTACTTATTTATGTACGCTTATCTATTATTTGTTCACCTTTTTTTCTTTTTTTTTTCAAGGCCTGACTAAGCGCGTTGGGCTACGCCGCCGCTGGTCAGGCATCTGCTTGGCAGATGTGGTGTAGCGTATATGGATTTGTCCGAACGCAGTGACGCCTCCTTAAGCTACTGAAACTGAAACTGAAACTGTACTCGACACTTTCCATCCCACCCCGCCCCCTTCCCACTCTCCCCCCCTTCTCCTTCTCTCTCTGTCTTTGTCTTTGTCCCTCTCTCTGTGTCTCTATTTCTCTGTCTCTGTCTCTCTCTGCGTCTCTGTTTCTGCCTCTCTCTCTCTCTCTGCGTCTCTGTTTCTCTGTCTCTGTCTCTTTCTCTCTCACTCTGTGTGTCTCTGTTTCTCTGTATCTCTCTCTCTCTCTCTGTGTTTCTGATTCTCTGTCTCTCTCTGTGTCTCTGTTTCTCTGTCTCTGTCCGTCTCTGTGTGTGTGTCTGTTTCTCTGTCTCTGTCCGTCTCTCTCTCTCTCTCTCTGTCTCTCTCTCTCTGTCTCTGTTTCTCTGTCTCTCTCTGTGCGTGTCTCTGTTTCTGTCCGTCTCTCTGTCTCTCTCTCTGTATTTCTGTTTCTCTGTCTCTGCCCCTCTCTCTGTGTGTCTCTGTTTCTCTGTATCTCTCTCTCTCTCTCTGTGTCTGTTTCTCTGCCTCTGTCCGTCTCTCTGTCTCTGTTTCTCTGTCTCTCTCTGTGTCTCTGTTTCTCTGTCTCTCTCCGTCTCTCTGTCTCTCTCTCTCTGTCTCTGTTTCTCTGTCTCTCTCTGTGCGTGTCTCTGTTTCTGTCTCTGTCCGTCACTCTCTCTCTCTCTCTCTCTCTCTCTCTCCCTCCCTCCCTCTCTCTCTTTCTTTCTTTCTCTCTCCCACCAACGCCGCCCCGTCCATTCTTCTCAACCCCACCACCCCCCTCTCCCCATCCACCACCCTCTCCGCCCCTCCCACCCTCTCCGCCCCCCCAAACCCCAAATTCCCCACCCACCCACCCTCCCACAGCTCAATCTCCTCACACCAACCCCCAACCCCCTCCTACCCTCACCCCCCCCCCCTCCTCCCCAACTGCCGACCTGTGTGTGTGCCTGGTCCTATCCCATGGTCAGCAGCAGTTGGCGGCTCTCCCTGGATGCTGTTTTACAGTCTTCTTCAGGGCCCGGCCCATCTGGCGCCACACTCACGTCGTGGTCTGACATGGCTCTGGACCTTTTGCTGCTGCCGGTCAGGGGGGTTTGGTGTGAAGAGGAGGAGGAGATAGGGGTGGGAGGGGGGGGGAGAGGAGGTGGGTGGGTAGGGGTGGGGGAGGGGTTGTGGATGTGTGGGGGGTGTGGGGGGCAAGATATGGATGGGAGATGGGGATATATCATTGTTGACTAGGGTTTTTTTTGTTTGTTTTTTGTTTGTGTGTGTGTGTGTGTGTGTGTGTGTGTGTGTGTGTGTGTGTGTGTGTGGTTGTTCTGTTTAGGTCTTTGTTAGAGGTGTTGTGTGTAGAGATAGGTGAGAGGCGAGGAGGGGTGAGGGTGTGGCAGTGGTGTGTGTGTGTGTGTGTGTGTGTGTGTGTGTGTGTGTGTGTGTGTGTGTGTGTGTGTGTGTGTGTGTGTGTGTGAGAGAGAGAGAGAGAGAGAAAGAGAGAGAGAGAGAGAGTGCGTGTGTGCAAGATATGGATGGGGGATGAGGGATGGGGTATTTATTATTGGATAGATTGTTTTGGGGGGTGGGGGGAAAGGGACTGGAGGGGTGGTGGGAGGGGGAGGGGGGTTAGGTCTTCTTACATGTCGATCTGATCTCTTGCTGATAGAGACATATGGAGTGGGGGAGGGGGTAGGGGCAAGATGTGGATGGGTGGGCGGGGGGGTCGGGGGTGTGGGGCGTAGGGGGATTCATTGTTGGCTATGATTTTCTTTTTTTTTTTTTTTTTTTGGTTGTAGTTGTGTTGTTTAGGTCTTGTTACGTGTCGATCTGATCTTTCGTATCGGTTGATATAGATAGATATAACGTGGTGTATGCGTAAGCACACACACACACACACACACACACACACACACACACACACACACACACACACACTCTCTCTTTCTCTCTCTCTTTCTCTCTCTCACAAACAGACAGACAGACAGACAGACACACACATTAACTGATTGATTAATTGTGTGTTTTTCATTCATTCATTTATTTACCATTGCACTTGTGTCTTATAAACCTTACGGTTTCATGACAATAAAATCTATTCTATCCACACACACACACACACACACAGACAGACACACACAGACGCACACACACACACACACAGACACACACAGACACAGACACACACACACACACACACACACACACACACACACACACACACACACACACACACACACACACATACACACAAGTACACACTTACACACGCACGCGCAGGCCCGGCATTCCGAGTGGGAGAAGTAGTCGTCCCTTTCTCAGCTTTAAACTTTATTATATATTAAAAAAAAAAAAAAAAAAAAAAAAGATGGAAAGAAAAATATTGAATAGCTGCCATCCCAATAAGAGTAAATTACGGACTGAGATTTGCTCCAAACATTTCTTTTTGTTGCTTTTTTCCCCCGCTATCTTCTATTCTGTGCAAACGTACAACGTTGCATGTTTCTCACAAAATGTTTAAAGGATATTCAAGATAATGACAGTGCTAGCTAAACGCTGTAGGAAAGGGAACAGTTTTAAATCGACCTCCGCCTCCCACCCCCCACCCCCCACACACACACCCCTTCGCCCCCCATGTCCACCAGAAAGCTCACTCTCAACTCACTAATGTTACTACTGATGCCTGTCGAACTGAGCTAAGGACTCACCCTTAAATGCTAGACATGATACATTCCATTATTCATTTATTTATTTATTTGTTGTTTTATTTATGTATGTATTTATGTATTCATTTATATATGTATGATTGTATCTGTTTAATGTTTTATTTATTGTTTTATTCTGTCATAATGTATATCATTTTCATTTTATTTTCGTCAGTTTCATTTCACTGAAATATTTCTTTGCCGCAGCTTGCAGCTGTGGTGTGTGGCCCCAAATCAGGTCATCCTGTCTCTTTCTTCTCTTTTCCCACTGAACGGAAACTGTGGTGTGTGGCCCCAAATCAGGTCATTGTGTCTCTTTCCCCGCTTTTCCCACTGAACGGAAACTGTGGTGTGTGGCCCCAAATCAGGTCATCCTGTGTCTTTCCACGTTTTCCCACTGAACGGAAACTGTGGTGTGTGGCCCCAAATCAGGTCATTGTGTCTCTTTCCCCGCTTTTCCTACTGAACGGAAACTGTGGTGTGTGGCCCCAAATCAGGTCATTCTGTCTCTTTCCCCGCTTTTCCCACTGAACGGAAACTGTGGTGTGTGGCCCCAAATCAGGTCATTGTGTCTCTTTCCTCGCTTTCCCACTGAACGGAAACTGTGGTGTGTGGCCCCAAATCAGGTCATTGTGTCTCTTTCCCCGCTTTCCCACTGAACGGAAACGAGAGGAAAAGGGCGACCACTCCTATCATCCGGAAGGATGTACCACTGATCTTCAAAAAAAGTTAATAATAAAGGTAAAACATAATAAAATAAAATAAAATAAATGGTCCCTATTTTTAGAATAGTAGGTCGCATGCGCGTATGTAGGTTTTTGGGGGTTTGGGGGTGGGTGGGAGGCGATGGGGATTTGGAGGTGGGGGGGGGGGGACAGTGTGTGTGTGTGTGTGGGGGGGGGGGGGAGAGTGGTTGCAGGGGAGGGGTGAGGAAGAGAGTGGTGGCACGTGCCTTGATGATGAATGGCGGGGTTGCGGGTCGTCTGTCGATAACGATGATTCGACCTATCAGCCTCGCTACAGGCTCTCTACCTTATTGGTGATCGATATTCGCTGGCTCCTGTCTGTCAAGTGAGGTGGGGTGGGGTGGGGTGGGGTGGGGTGGGGTGTTGTTGATGGAGCTTTGGAGAGAGAGTGAGAGAGAGAGAGAGAGAGAGACAGAGAGAGAGAGGAAATGAAAAGAACAGAAATTTTATTTCGCCAAGGTAATCAGATAAGCAAATACACATGCTTTTTTTTTCCACCCAGCCCTGGGCAGAGAGAGAGAGAGAGAGAGAGAGAGAGAGAGAGAGAGAATGACAATGACAATTTTTTTTATTGGCAAATAGCGTTTTACAGCTCTAGTGCCAAGGGGGATTATTCAGCTTATTTTAGCAAACGACAAAAGGAAAACGAAAAATAAGGGGAAATAACAAGTAACTGAAGTTCATAATTCATAAATACATATACACTCATACATTCACATCCACGACATTAATACAACACATTCCATATTACTCATGCATAATACTAAGTAATTCGAACATGTGACCATCCAACTTTGCAGCCGAACCTCTTTTTGATTATTTACCAATCTAAATTGAGTTATGAATCTTATATTTTATTCTGCATTGTGTTTCTATCACGTTAAAACAAAATCTTTCGGTTAATCGTTTCATTCTAATGTTATATGCCTCTACAAAAAAAATGGCGAGTGAAAATAGAATGTCTTCATTATTTGATGAAAGGATAGCTACTAGATCATGTCTTTATGCAAACGGATGTGTAAAGAATGTATAATTATTTCTAATAACACTGTATTCCTTACAATGGAAAACAAAATGATCCTCATTTTCTAAATCCTGATGACACATCTGATATAAACTATCACTCTCACTATTTTGAATAAATCATGCCCTATTTGTATTTAGCCCTAAGGTCCTGGATCGAAATCGGACAAGGAGACACCGTTTCCATTTATTTGTAATAACAGAAATGTATTTTTTAGACTGGAAAATATTTTTGAACGAAAAATACTAACTATATCTTGCATTTTCTTCCATGTCTGAATGCCAGTTTTGTTTGTATATGTTGATAAGACGGTCCTTAAATTCCGAAATAAATGCGACATCACTCCCTACTCCTTGGCTAATCCATACAATTCCAAACCCATTTTTGACTAGAACATTTTTTTTTACATTGTCTATCCAGTTTTTCTTCCCTTCTTCATGCTGCTGTAGTAGCATTTCATAAGCCTGCTTACACAGTCTTGTCGGCGGTAATTTAACAAGTTTTAACCAATACTTTATGTACTTTTCAGTGGATATCTACCCGTTTCACCATATGCTACTTGATTAGAGGAATGAAGAGGTTTGAGGTATATTAAAAAAACAAAAACAAACACGTTTTATTGCAAATGTATGAATGATTTCCATTTGTTTATTCTCTGGGGTACCTGTGTGTGTGTGTGTGTGTGTGTGTGTGTGAGAGAGAGAGAGAGAGAGAGAGAGAGAGCTGTTGTTTCAGGAAGGAAAAAAAAAACAACTCCGACGTAACACTGATGTTATTGGTCCAGGAAATTGGTGTTAGTGGACGTGTGGTGGGATGTCGAT
>NC_134896.1:52161287-52178787 GCF_041734735.1 Babylonia areolata
CCCCTCTCTCTGTCTCCCTCTCCTCTCTCTCTGTCTCCCTCTCCTCTCTCTCTCATCCCCCTCTCTCTGTCTCCCTCTCCCCTCTCTCTCATCCCCCTCTCTCTGTCTCCCTCTCCTCTCTCTCTCATCCCCCTCTCTCTGTCTCCCTCTCCCCTCTCTCTGTCTCCCTGTCCTCTCTCTTTCATCCCCCTCTCCCCTCTCTCTGTCTCTCTCTCCCCTCTCTCTCATCCCCCTCTCTCTGTCTCCCTCTCTCCTCTCTCTCTCATCCCCCTCTCTCTGTCTCCCTCTCCTCTCTCTCTCATCCCCCTCTCCCCTCTCTCTGTCTCTCTCTGTCTCTCTCCCTCTCCCCTCTCTCTGTCTCCCTCTCCCCTCTTTCTGTCTCCCTCTCAAGCGAAAGCTTTTGGTGCCAAAGCTCTCTCTCTTTCTCTCTCTCTCTCTCTCTCTACACACACACACACACACACACACACACACACACACACACACACACACACACACACAGAGCAAAAAAAGAGAGAAGAGTAAGCAAAAAAGCTCTACGTGCCAAAGTACAGAAAATAGGGATTACAGCTGAAGAACTGAAACCTCCACACACAACAAACATCAGCCCAACAGACAATACTTCATCAAAAGACGAGGGTTAAAAAAGCCCCCAAAAAAACAACAACCCAAAAACCCAGTCACCCACAGTTTCAGTTTCTCAAGAAAGCGTCACTGTGTTCAGACATTTCCATATACGCTACACCACATCTGCCCGGCAGATGCCCGACCAGCAGCCATAACCCAGAGTGCTTAGTTAGGCCTGGAGTGCATGTACACATATTTTGTGTACATATCAGAGTGGAGTTCGTCCCCAGAGCTTTGCCAGTCGACAACATTTATGTCCCAATTGTTTTTTCTTTTTTGTTTGTTTTTGCTGCCCCAACATCTGCACCATTTCAGTGGCATTACTCTCCCACGCCGCTCATTTAGATTCCCCCCATACACGGCCACACCCGGGTTCGTCCGTCTCAGTACCAGCGTCGGCAGTCCGCAGGGAACCATCGATGTTAGGTTGCCAGGAGGCCACACACCAGAGGAGACCCTGCACTGCTGCTGTGTCACTTCGGTGGTGGTCCCAATCTCCCCATTTATTTTAAGTCCACAGCACACTCAAGTCTGGGTAGGAGCCGGCCACGGGCCGAAAAACCCACCTCCGCTGGGATTCGAACCCGCGTCCTCCCAGCCGTCAGTTCGCGACGCTAACCACTTCGCCACGGCGGCTGGTAATTTTTTTTTTTTTTTTTTTTTTTTTCAGAGCGCCAAGTGCGTGCTGTACGTGAGACCTCGGTTTATCGTCTTACCCGAATGACAAGACACTCATATTTTTAGTTTCCAGTCAAACTTCAGAAGGGAAGGGTGAGAGCAGGGAATGGAACCCCCCTAGCCCCCACGGACACTGTATTTTGTATTTGTATTTCTTTTTATCACAACAGATTTCTCTGTGTGAAATTCGGGCTGCTCTCCCCGGGGTGTGGGGGTGAGGGGTGGGGGCGTGTCGCTACACTACAGCGCCACCCTTTTTTTTTTTTTGTATATTTTTCCTGCGTGCAGTTTTATTTGTTTTTCCTATCGAAGTGGATTTTCCTACAGAAATTTGCCAGGAACAACCCTTTTGTTGCCGTGGGTTCTTTTACGTGCGCTAAGTGCGTGCTGCACACGCGGAACCTCGGTTTTATCGTCTCATCCGAATGACTAGCGTCCAGGCCGAGACCACCACTCAAGGTCTAGTGGAGGGGGAGAAAATAATATCGGCGGCTGAGCCGTGATTCGAACCAGCGCGCTCAGATTCTCTGGCTTCCTAGAAAGGCGGACGCGGTGTTACCTCTGGGCCGTCACTCCACTGGTAGCTCAGCACCTTAACCACTCTGCCCTGCCCCCCTCCCGGCTCCCCACACAGCCCCCAATCTCTGGAGTCAGTGTCCAGGGGGAGGTCACTGCATCAGCAGCAGCAGCAGCAGCAGCAGCAGGTGTTGGGAAGCGGCGATGGATGAGTTTTCTCCCCTTGCCCAGCACCTAAACGACCAGCCCTCCCTCCCCTTCCTTGACACACACGTTACCCAAAGCCATTCCTTTTCCACCGCCTCTACATTTCGTGCGTGCTGAGGGCTGGTAATAAGATGGGGTTAAGTTAAGGGAGATGTGTGTGTGTGTGTGTGTGTGTGTGTGTGTGTGTCTGTGTGTGTGTGTGTGTGTGTGTGTGTGTGTGTGTGTGTGTGTGTGTAGTGTGTGTGTGTGTGTGTGTGTGTGTAGTGTGTGTGTGTGTGTGTGTGTGTGTGTGTGTGTGTGTGTCTGTGTGCCCATGTGTGTGCATATGTGTGCGTGTCTGCGTCCGTGTGTCTGTGTGTCGGCAGGTGAGTATGTGTGCATGTGTGTGTGTGTGTGTGTGTGTGTGTATGTGTGTGTCTGTGTGTGTATGTGTGTGTGTGTGTGTGTGTGCAGGGATAGGGTGTTGTGGAGGAGAAAGTCGGAGAAGGAGGGGCTGGGCGGTGGAGGGGAGGGCCGGTGTAGGGTGCAAGGGGGCGGGGGGGGGGGTAGGCGAAGGCGGGGGGACGGGGGGGGGGGGGGCGGAGGGGGGGGCGGGGGGAAGGGGGGGGGGCGGCGTTACAGTACTCAAAGCAGTCAAGTCAGACAACAGGGACTACAGGTAGACCGGGGACGGCTCACTCCAGGTTTATGGTTGTGAGCCACCAGTTACCTGCTGGGATGCTCACTGAGTCAAAAGCCTTCACTGCTAGCAGCTTAGGCAGGCTGTATATGTCCGAGTCTCCTGCTCTTTGATTTGTGCCGCCACGTTCAGTGGCATCTTCAGAGCTGGACATCTTCAGAGTTTCCTCTTTCGCCTACTCAGTATCTCCCTCCCTCTCTCTCTGTGTGTGTGTGTGTGTGTGTGTGTGTGTGTGTGTGTGTGTGTGTGTGTGTGTCCGTCCATGCGTTCGTGCGCGGGTGAGCGTGTTAGCTCCTCGTGACGCTGTGGACTATTGATCTTTTTTTTTTTAACTGGTGGCTGCCTGGGCTTTCCAGGACAAACTCTGGTGGTGATCTAACATTTTCTGCATGGATTGATAACGTCCAAGTGAGAGAGAGAGCGAGAGGGGGGAGGGAGGGAGAAAGAGAGAGAGAGAGAGGGAGAAGAGAGAGAAGAGAGAGAGAGAGAGAGAGAGAGAGAGAGGGGGGGGGAAATTGGAATGGTTTATTCACAATCAGGCTACAGCCCCGAGCGAAGGGGGTATACGTAAACATAATACAACTCAACGAAAACACATAAACAAAATAAGCATTAATATGGACAACGAACTGTGCATTGTAACCGTGTAAATACATAGACAACAAAAAGTGCATTATAACTGTTTTTCGAAGTAACAATTTCTCTTAATTTGAATGCCTTACTATAAGAATACCGAAAAATTATGTACGTCTTTGATATTGCTTGACGACATTAACAAATACAACTTGAACAGAGAGGGATGCTTGTAGTACTTAGGTTTTTTTATAAACATTTGACGTATATGGAGAGAGAGAGAGAGAGAGAGAGAGAGAGAGAGAGAGAGAGAGAGAGAGAGAGAGAGGCAATATGAAGTAAAAAAAAAAAAAAAAAAAGAAAAAAAAAAAAAAAAAAGACAGGAAAAGTCTATTCTACACTAACACGGTCTCGCGCAAAAATTCAAGAGAACTGGCCAAGAGTGAAAACAAATACAAACAAATAAAAACAAAGTGAATACGATTGCAACACCCATACATAGATAAAAAAAAACAACCCAAAAACAACAAACAAACAAACAAACAACAACAAAAAAAAACCAACAACACCAGAACAAACACACACACACACGTACATAAATAAACAACAGCAGCAGCAACAACAACAACGACAAAAAAAGAATAAAATAAAAATAAATAAACGAACGAATGCTCGTAAATATGATCTGCATACCAACGTGGATTTCCCCAGCTGAGACTCATTGCTGCCGGCTGCTCATCTCAACAATAATGCAAGGAGTGGTTGTGAATGAGTTCATGAATGAATGAATGAATGAATAAGTAAATAAACAAACATACAAAACAAACAATTGAATAAAATTAATGCATAAATAGAGACATAAACATAATTATGATTTCCCCAGATGAGACTTGTGATGCTGGTGAGCGCGCCTCTCAACAACGATAATAGAGAGACAGATAAATAGCTAGCTAAATAGATGGATAGATAGATAGATATTAATCTATTTATTTATTATTTATTTATTTATTTATTCATTAGTCATTTATTTGTCTATCCAGTTATTGTAAACATTATACACATTTATTTATTTATAAACTCAGAAATTAACAAACCAATGAATAAACAGATACACGAATAGATAAATGAATAAATAATTAGATAAATAAATGAATAAATACACAGATAGGTAAATAAATAAACGACACTTTTCCAGTGAACTTACCACGGACGTCCCCGACACACTCGTGTTGATAGCGTGTGAATGTGTGTCTTCATGTTTTATATTCATTTGCTTATTTATCATCATTGTTTTGTTTATTTAATTATTTATTTTTTATTATTATTATTTTATCATAAATTTTCATTACTACTACCTTTTTTTTATATCATAATTATTATTTATTTATTTATGTATGTACGCTTTTTTTTTTGCTTTTTTTTTCTCAAGGCCTGACTAAGCGCGTTGGGTTACGCTGCTGGTCAGGCATCTGCTTGGCAGATGTGGTGTAGCGTACATGGATTTGTCCGAACGCAGTGACGCCTCCTTGAGCCACTGAAACTGAAACTGAAACTGATAGCGTGTTTACCCATCAGTGAAAACAACACGTACATTGTTTGTGTGCGCACACATTTTGCACATTAAAAAAATCTGATGTGTTTATGACTGTCAATAGCGATGATGCTCCGTGAAAGACGCCCACTCTGTCTGGCACTGACTGATACCCACCCAAGCTGTCTGGCACTGATGTATGTATGGATATGTATGTGTATCGGTATTACTCTTCTGTCACAACAAATTTGTGTCTGGCATTCGTGGGATGTTCAGCCACCCCATGGAGACAGCGTCCCACACCCCTGATGTCCATTATAGTTTGTTTTTTTCTGACGGGGTGTTCACGTCGCCACACCCCAATGCCCATTGTAGTTTTTCTTCTGACGGGATGTTTAGCTACCCATGGAGAGCGTCCCACACCCCCGATGTCCATTGTAGCTTTTCTTCTGACGGGATGTTCAGCCATCCATGGAGAGAGCGTCCCACACCCCTGATGTCCATTATAGTTTGTTTTTTCTGACGGGATGTTCACGTCGCCACACCCCAATGCCCATTGTAGTTTTTCTTCTGACGGGATGTTTAGTCACCCATGCAGAGAGAGTCCCACACCCCGATGTCCATTGTAGTTTTTCTTCTGACGGGATGTTTAGCCACCCATTGAGAGAGAGTCCCACACCCCAATGTCCATTGAAGTTTTTCTTCTGATGGGATGCTCAGCTACCCATGGAGAGAGCGTCTCATGCCCCGATGTCCATTGTAGTTTTTCTTCTGACAGAGAGAGCGACCCACACCCCGATGTCCATTGAAGTTTTTCTTCTGACGGGATGTTCAGTCACCCATTGAGAGAGCGTCCCACACCCCGATGTCCATTGTAGTTTTTCTTCTGACGGGATGTTTAGTCACCCATGGAGAGAGCGTCCCACACCCCGATGTCCATTGTAGTTTTTCTTCTGATGGGATGCTCAGCTACCCATGGAGAGAGCGTCTCATGCCCAAATGTCGATTGTAGTTTTTCTTCTGACAGAGAGAGCGTCCCACACCCCGATGTCCATTGTAGTTTTTCTTCTGACGGGATGTTCAGTCACCCATGCAGAGAGAGTCCCACACCCCGATGTCCATTGAAGTTTTTCTTCTGACGGGATGTTCAGTCACCCATGCAGAGAGAGTCCCACACCCCGATGTCCATTGAAGTTTTTCTTCTGACGGGATGTTCAGCCACCCATGGAGAGAGAGTCCCACACCCCGATGTCCATTGAAGTTTTTCTTCTGACGGGATGTTCAGCCATCCATGGAGAGAGAGTCCCACACCCCGATGTCCATTATAGTTTTTTTCTGACGGGATGTTCACGTCGCCACAGCCCGATGCCCATTGTAGTTTTTCTTCTGACGGGATGTTCAGCCACCCATGCAGAGAGAGTCCCACACCCCGATGTCCATTGAAGTTTTTCTTCTGACGGGATGTTCAGTCACCCATGCAGAGAGAGTCCCACACCCCGATGTCCATTGAAGTTTTTCTTCTGACGGGATGTTCAGTCATCCATGGAGAGAGAGTCCCACACCCCGATGTCCATTGAAGTTTTTCTTCTGACGGGATGTTCAGCCACCCATGGAGAGAGAGTCCCACAACCCGATGTCCATTGAAGTTTTTCTTCTGAATCGTTTTCTGTCTGTTTCTGCATAGTTATTTGTTTCTGTATCAAAGTGGATTTTTTGGGGGGTTTGTTTTGTTTGTTGCTGCAGAGTGTTTGCTGGAGACAACTCTTTGTTTTGTTTTGTGCTGTAGAGTGTTTGCTGGAGACAACTCTTTGTTTTGTTTTGTGCTGTAGAGTGTTTGCTGGAGACAACTCCTTGCTGCGGAATGTTTGCTGGAGACAACTCTTTGCATTCGGGACATGGGTTTATCGTCTCACCCGGAAGACCAATAAACATACCACCCAGCAAGATCTGGTGGATGGGCGAGTAACATTCGTGGTCACCTCTTAACTTGAAGCACGAAAGACCCGCGCCTTACCGGGAGGTTTGATCCTCAAGGCCAACTCCAATGGTACTGGCTGTCTTCATTCTGCTGAATCCGATGAACTATCGGTGTTAGGCAGAGTTGAATTCAAGAACCTGGCTTTTTGCGCCCATAAGACCAATGTCAGGGTTGGGTCTTGGCTTTGTGAATGCTTCCCTGTTCGAGGGAGGGGAGTCCTGGCTGGCTGTCCGTGTGGGAGGCCCATCTGGCGTTCCAAGGGAAGTCCTGGCTGTCTGAGGAAGGGTGAAGTCCTGGCTGTTCTGGTGTTCCAAGTGGGAGTCCTGCCTGTCTGAGGAGGGGTGAAGTCCTGGCTGTTCTGGCGTTCCAACAGAAGTCCTGGCTGTCTAAGGCAGTGTGAAGCCCTGGCTGTTCTGGTGTTCCAAGTGGGAGTCCTGGTTGTCTGAGGAGGGGTGAAGTCCTGGCTGTCTGAGGAGGGGTGATATACTGACTGTTCTTCTGGCGTTCCGAGGGGAGTCCTGGCTGTCTGTAGAAGGGTGAAGTTCTGCTGTCTGAAGAGGGGTGAAGTCCTCCTGACTGTCTGTAGAGGGGAAAGTCCTGGCTGTCTGTAGAGGGGTGGTCCTGGCTGTCTGAAGAGGGGTGGTCCTGGCTGTCTGTAGAAGTGTGAAGTTCTGGCTGTCTGTAGAGGGGTGAAGTCCTATCTGTAGAGGGGTGAAGTACTGGCTGTCTGTAGAAGGGTGAAGTTCTGGCTGTCTGTAGAGGGGTGAAGTCCTGACTATCTGTAGAGGGGTGAAGTACTGGCTGTCTGTAGAGGGCTGAAGTCCTGGCTGTCTGTAGAGGGGTGGTCCTGGCTGTCTGAAGAGGGGTGAAGTCCTGGTTGTCTGAAGAGGGGTGAAGTCCTGGCTGTCTGTAGAGGGCTGAAGTCCTGGCTGTCTGTAGAGGGCTGAAGTCCTGTCTGTCTGTAGAGGGGTGAAGTCCTGGCTGTCTGAAGAGGGGTGAAGTCCTGGCTGTCTGTAGAAGGGTGGAAGAGGGTGATACACTGACTGCTCTGCGCGCGCGTGTGTGTAGATGAGTGCAGATGGGTACGTAACTATGTCCGTATGAGGCTAATGATTTAATATAAACTGATGTAAAACATGGTAAATCTGACAATGAAAATGAGACAGACGTTCCAGAGAAATACTCAATGATTACAAAGAAGAAGAAGAAGAAAAAAAATAAAATAAAAAAAAATAAAAAGACGAAGAAGTAACGGGAGGCTTCGTTGTTCCAAAAATAGCCCAGTGTTGGCCGATCCCCAGACACATTTCCCAACTACCCAGCAAGGTGTCGGTCATTCAGAACCACGGGGAGCCTTGTAAACATGGACACCAATGAACCTTCCGGGCTGATAGACTGTCCGCTGGCACGTGGAAAAGACCTCTTCATTATCTCTGTCTCTGTGTCTCTCTCTGTGTCTCTCTCTGTGTCTCTTTCTGTGTCTGTCTCTCTCTGTCTCTCTCTGTATGTATCTCTGTCTCTGTCTGTGTCTCTGTCTGCCTGTCTGTCTCTTTCTCTTTCTGTCTGTCTGTCTCTGTCTCTATCTGCGTCTCTCTGTCTGCCTGTCTGTCTGCCTCTTTCTCTTTCTGTCTGTCTGTCTGTCTGCCTGTCTGTCTGCCTCTTTCTCTTTCTGTCTGTCTCTGTCTCTTTGCTTGTGTCTCTCTCTTTCTCTGTCTGTCTGTCTGTCTGTTTCTGTCTGTCTGTCTCTTTATCTGTCTGTCTCTGTGTCTGTCTCTGTGTCTCTTTCTGTGTCTGTCTCTCTCTGTGTCTCTCTCTGTCTGTGTCTGTCTCTCTCTGTGTCTCTGTCTGTCTGTCTGTCTCTTTCTCTTTCTATTTCTGTCTGTCTGTCTCTGTCTCTTTGTGTGTGTCTCTCTTTCTCTCTGTCTGTCTGTCTCTGTCTGTCTCACTCTGTGTCTCCTCTCTCTGTCTCTGTCTCTCTCTGTGTCTCTGACAGGATAAACAAAAACATGCCACGCAAAACTTATACAGTCCAGGAGGGGGAAAGAAAAAACCCAGACCACCCGTATATTCTGAAAATGAAGTTTACACTTGTGAAATGAGCAGCTGACAAGTAGTGGATGGATAGAACTGGGGACGAAAATGATGGGCAGGTAGCTGACAAGTAGTAATGGTGGGCAGGTAGCTGACAAGTAGTGGGGACGAAAATGGTGGGCAGGTAGCTGACAAGTAGTGGGGACGAAAATGGTGGGCAGGTAGCTGACAAGTAGTAGGGACGAAAATGGTGGGCAGGTAGCTGACAAGTAGTAGGGACGAAAATGGTGGGCAGGTAGCTGACAAGTAGTGGGGACGAAAATGGTGGGCAGGTAGCTAGCTGACAAGTAGTGGGGACGAAAATTGTGGGCAGGTAGCTAGCTGACAAGTAGTGGGGACGAAAATGGTGGGCAGTTAGCTGACAAGTAGTAGGGACGAAAATGGTAGGCAGGTAGCTGACAGGTAGTGGGGACGAAAATGGTGGGCAGGTAGCTAGCTGACAAGTAGTGGGGACGAAAATGATGGGCAGGTAGCTGACAAGTAGTGGGGACGAAAATGGTGGGCAGGTAGCTGACAAGTAGTGGGGACGAAAATGGTGGGCAGTTAGCTGACAAGTAGTAGGGACGAAAATGGTGGGCAGGTAGCTGACAAGTAGTGGGGACGAAAATGGTGAGCAGGTAGCTAGCTGACAAGTAGTGGGGACGAAAATGGTGGGCAGGTAGCTGACAAGTAGTGGGGACGAAAATGGTGGGCAGGTAGCTAGCTGACAAGTAGTGGGGACGAAAATGGTGAGCAGGTAGCTAGCTGACAAGTAGTGGGGACGAAAATGGTGGGCAGGTAGCTGACAAGTAGTGGGGACGAAAATGGTGGGCAGTTAGCTGACAAGTAGTAGGGACGAAAATGGTGGGCAGGTAGCTGACAAGTAGTAGGGACGAAAATGGTGGGCAGGTAGCTGACAAGTAGTGGGGACGAAAATGGTGGGCAGGTAGCTAGCTGACAAGTAGTGGGGACGAAAATGGTGGGCAGGTAGCTAGCTGACAAGTAGTGGGGACGAAAATGGTGGGCAGGTAGCTGACAAGTAGTGGGGACGGAAATGTTGGGCAGGTAGCTCGCTGACAAGTAGTGGGGACGAAAATGGTGGGCAGGTAGCTAGCTGACAAGTAGTGGGGACGAAAATGGTGGGCAGGTAGCTAGCTGACAAGTAGTGGGGACGAAAATGGTGGGCAGGTAGCTAGCTGACAAGTAGTGGGGACGAAAATGGTGGGCAGGTAGCTAGCTGACAAGTAGTGGGGACGAAAATGGTGGGCAGGTAGCTGACAAGTAGTGGGGACGAAAATGGTGGGCAGGTAGCTAGCTGACAAGTAGTGGGGACGAAAATGGTGGGCAGGTAGCTGACAAGTAGTGGGGACGAAAATGGTGGGCAGGTAGCTGACAAGTAGTGGGGACGAAAATGGTGGGCAGGTAGCTGACAAGTAGTGGGGACGAAAATGGTGGGCAGGTAGCTGACAAGTAGTGGGGACGAAAATGATGGGCAGGTAGCTGACAAGTAGTGGGGACGAAAATGGTGGGCAGGTAGCTAGCTGACAAGTAGTGGGGACGAAAATGGTGGGCAGGTAGCTGACAAGTAGTAGGGACGAAAATGGTGGGCAGGTAGCTGACAAGTAGTGGGGACGAAAATGGTGGGCAGTTAGCTGACAAGTAGTGGGGACGAAAATGGTGGGCAGGTAGCTAGCTGACAATTAGTGGGGACGAAAATGGTGGGCAGGTAGCTGAAAGTAGTGGGGACGAAAATGGTGGGCAGGTAGCTGACAAGTAGTGGGGACGAAAATGGTGAGCAGGTAGCTAGCTGACAAGTAGTGGGGACGAAAATGGTGGGCAGGTAGCTGAAAAGTAGTGGGGACGAAAATGGTGGGCAGGTAGCTAGCTGACAAGTAGTGGGGACGAAAATGGTGGGCAGGTAGCTGACAAGTAGTAATGGTGGGCAGGTAGCTGACAAGTAGTGGGGACGAAAATGGTGGGCAGTTAGCTGACAAGTAGTAGGGACGAAAATGGTGGGCAGGTAGCTGACAAGTAGTAGGGACGAAAATGGTGGGCAGGTAGCTGACAAGTAGTGGGGACGAAAATGGTGGGCAGGTAGCTAGCTGACAAGTAGTGGCGACGAAAATGGTGTTCAGGTAGCTAGCTGACAAGTAGTGGGGACGAAAATGGTGGGCAGTTAGCTGACAAGTAGTGGGGACGAAAATGGTGGGCAGGTAGCTAGCTGACAAGTAGTGGGGACGAAAATGGTGGGCAGGTAGCTGACAAGTAGTGGGGACGAAAATGGTGGGCAGGTAGCTGACAAGTAGTGGGGACGAAAATGGTGGGCAGGTAGCTAGCTGACAGGTAGTGGGGACGAAAATGGTGGGCAGGTAGCTAGCTGACAAGTAGTGGGGACGAAAATGGTGGGCAGGTAGCTGACAAGTAGTGGGGACGAAAATGGTGGGCAGTTAGCTGACAAGTAGTAGGGACGAAAATGGTGGGCAGGTAGCTGACAAGTAGTAGGGACGAAAATGGTGGGCAGGTAGCTGACAAGTAGTGGGGACGAAAATGGTGGGCAGGTAGCTGACAAGTAGTGGGGACGAAAATGGTGGGCAGGTAGCTAGCTGACAAGTAGTGGGGACGAAAATGGTGGGCAGGTAGCTAGCTGACAAGTAGTGGGGACGAAAATGGTGGGCAGGTAGCTGACAAGTAGTGGGGACGAAAATGGTGGGCAGGTAGCTGACAAGTAGTGGAGATGGCGGATGGATAGGACTGGGGGCGAAAATGGTGGGCAGATCGGGATTTGGGGTGGAGGGCGTCGCTGAAAATAGTGGCTGATGCAGAGAGGTACTAGCTTTTTGTTTTTATAGTGCAGCACAGGAAGAGCCATAATTATTTTGATTGGGGAAGCATCACTTTTCTCCGCAATACTACGTACGTAACAGGCCCAACGCTCGGCTGATATCAGAGGCTGACATGTACTAATTTTACTGGCGTGACATATGTTATGTGCATGCATACGTTGTATGTGTGTGTGTGTGAGTGTTTGTGTGAATGAGTGTGTGTGAGTGTGTGTGTGTGTGTGTGTGTGTGTGTGTGTGTGTGTGCGTGCGCGCATGTCATTTTTAGTAATCTATACCCAGTTTTGTTGGATGTTTTCATTTGTTAATATTGTTGTGCAATACCCTATTATTTTTTACATGAGTATGTGTGTGTGTGTGTGTGTTTGTGTGTGTGTGTGTGGGGTGGGGGGGGGGGTTAGTATATCGTCAGCTATTGGGAATTCTTATTTGACTAGTTTTAATCTCTTCTTATGTTGCGCATGATGATTTTATGCCAGTGTTTACAACGAGCCTGTGATTGCACAACTTAATTTCCATGTGGATTAATAAAGTGTTTTTGATTTGATTGATTTGATTTGATTTGACATAAACTTATAGTAAGGTCAACGTCAGAGTGGGAGCTGGTTTCTCCCACCTCAATGGGAATTCATTTACAGCTTAGTCTTTTGTGAAAGACAATAACGCTCAAACTAGGAAGCAAGATTGCACTGGCTTTTGGTGCTGGGGCTAGCTGGCCTTTGGGAACCATGCCCAACGCCGACTGTCCTAAAACCCTCTTTGCCCGAGAGAGAGAGAGAGAGAGAGAGAGAGAGAGAGAGAGAGAGAGAGAGAGAGAGAGAGAGAGAGAGAGAGAGAGAGGATGTAACTTGGGCAAGACACTCCTGTAAAATCAGATCCTAGTCCAGTTTCAGTTTCAGTAGCTCAAGGAGGCGTCACTGCGTTCGGACAAATCCATATACGCTACACCACATCTGCCAAGCAGATGCCTGACCAGCAGCGTAACGCAACGCGCTTAGTCAGGCCTTGAGAAAAAAAAAGAAAGAAAAAAAGGTGAATAAATAATAGATAAGCTTACATAAATAAATAAATAAATAATAATTATGATATAAAAAAAAGGTTGTAGTAATGATAATAATAATAATAATAATAATAATAATAATAATAATAATAATGGATACTTATATAGCACACTATCCAGAAATCTGCTCTAGGTGCTTTACAAAAACGATTTTGATAACATAAAACATTATATCTATGTTACATACACACACCAAAATGTGACCACACACACACACACACACACACACACACACACACACACACACACACACACGCATGCACGCACGCACGCACGCACACACACACACACACTGCATACATACATTTTAACATACATGTGTATCTAACAGCTACCCTAACACATACGCACACATAGGCAGGCACAAACTTACATAAACACACGCACACACAATACACATTCATATACATGCATGTAGTTGTGGACCTGCCACAATTGAACTTATTGCTGAGGGAAAAGGTGAGTTTTGAGACGAGATTTAAAAGATGCGAGGGAATCAGAATGACGGAGGTTATCAGGGAGCTTGTTCCACGTCTTTGGCGATGGAAAAGAAAACGATCTGTGTCGATATGTCTTACTTCTGACGTGAGGTATCCTGAGAAGTCGAGTATCAGAGGAAGAACGGAGCTGGCGAGACGGGGTATAGATATGGATGAGTTCAGAAAGCTACTTTGGGCCAGATCCGTTGACTGCAGAATAGGTCAGAGTGGATAGCTTATAGTCTATTCGATCAGAAACAGGCAACCAAATAATAATAATAATAAATAATAAATAAAGAAATAGATAAATGTTCCAGACAATCGGGAACAGCAGTTGTCTCTGCAGTACTGATGGTCATACTCGAACACGACTGATTGTCGTATACAGTGGATAGGACTGATTGTTTTCAGTGTGCAGTGATTTCCAATGATCCTTCGTTTTCAAGTGTAGCTTGCGCGTTTTCTGCCTGTCTGAACTCGGCACTCCCACCACACCAATGCTCACGTTGCCCTGAATTAACTGGCCGCCAAGTGTCTGTGTGAAGAGTACTCCCCAGATCTTGTAGACTGGACGTTCTCATGTCCAACAACCGCCTTTAGATTGGCAGACGCAAACGTGGTGGTGATATCTTTATTCATCCAAAGTTTCAGATTTGACTTCGTGGCAATATCTTTATTCATCCAGAGTTTCAGATTTGACTTCGTGGCTATATCATTATTCATCCAAAATTTCAGATTTGACTTCGTGGCAATATCTTTATTCATCCAGAGTTTCAGATTTGACTTCGTGGCAACATCTTTATTCATCCAAAGTTTCAGATTTGACTTTGTGACAATATCTTTATTCATCCAGAGTTTCAGATTTGACTTCGTGGCTATATCATTATTCATCCAAAATTTCAGATTTGACTTCGTGGCAATATCTTTATTCATCCAGAGTTTCAGATTTGACTTCGTGGCAATATCTTTATTCATCCAGAGTTTCAGATTTGACTTCGTGGCAACATCTTTATTCATCCAAAGTTTCAGATTTGACTTCGTGGCAACATCTTTATTCATCCAAAGTTTCAGATTTGACTTCGCGGTAATAATTTATCATTATGCATCCAAAGTTTCAGATTTGACTTCGTGGCAGTATCATTATTCATCCAGAGTTTCAGATTTGACTTCGTGGCAATATCTTTATTCATCCAGAGTTTCAGATTTGACTTCGTGGCAATATCTTTATTCATCCAAAGTTTCAGATTTGACTTCGTGGCAATATCTTTATTCATCCAGAGTTTCAGATTTGACTTCGTGGCAGTATCTTTATTCATCCAAAGTTTCAGATTTGACTTCGTGGCAATATCATTATTCATCTAGAGTTTCAGATTTGACATCGTGGCAATATCTTTATTCATCCAGAGTTTCAGATTTGACTTCGTGGCAATATCATTATTCATCTAGAGTTTCAGATTTGACATCGTGGCAATATCTTTATTCATCTAGAGTTTCAGATTTGACTTCGTGGCAATATCTTTATTCATCCAGAGTTTCAGATTTGACTTCGTGGCAATATCTTTATTCATCCAAAGTTTCAGATTTGACTTTGTGACAATATCATTATTCATCCAGAGTTTCAGATTTGACTTCGTGGCAATATCTTTATTCATCCAAAGTTTCAGATTTGACTTCGTGGCAATATCTTTATTCATCCAGAGTTTCAGATTTGACTTCGTGGCAGTATCTTTATTCATCCAAAGTTTCAGATTTTACTTCAAACGAACAGTGTCTTGAAGATTTTCTGAACTCAGCGTGCGTTGCACACACACACACACACACACACACACACACACACACACACACACACACACACACACATAGAGTGTGTGTGTTTTGGTGTGTGTGCGTGTGTGTGTGCGTGCGCAACAACTATGCGTTGTGTTGAAGTACATAAGGGAAGAACGGCGACGTGTGTGTGTGTGTGTGTGTGTGTGTGTGTGTGTGTGTGTGTGTGTGTGTGTGTGTGTGTGTGTGTGTGTGTGTGTGTGTGTGTGTGTGTGTGTGTGTGTGTGTGTGTGTGTGTGTGCCTAAACACAGACACGTTGATGATTCAACCGCACACGAGAAGACTGCGCCATACTCCGATCATCCAAAAGCCGGAAACATTCAGACGCTGACTGGCTACAATTTATTTCGGAGCAGTGGAGGCTCTATAGAAATCAGGAATGTGCATTCATTTCAGTAATGGCATACAGCTGAATCGATATAAGCTGCTGCACACAAGATATTTTGTCCATAAAATGAACTGGGCACTCTGGGAAAGGCAGATATCAGTTCGATTGTCGTAAACATGCAAATGGACAGTGGGAGGGTCAGTATCCTGTTTTCGAATCTCGGTCGACGGGCGCAATAGCCAAGTGGTTAAAGCGTTGGACTTTCAATCTGAGGGTCCCGGGTTCGAATCACGGTGATGGCGCCTGGTGGGTAAATGGTGGAGATTTTTTCCGATCTCCCAGGTCAACATATGTGCAGACTTGCTAGTGCCTGAACCCCCTTCGTGTGTAAACGCATGCAGAAGATCAAATACGCACGTTAAAGATCCTGTAATCCATGCCAGCGTTCGGTGGGTTATGGAAACAAAAACATACCCAGCATGCACACCGCCGAAAACGGAGCATGGCTGCCTACATGGCGGGGTAAAAACGATCATGCACGTAAAAGCCCACTCGTGTACATGCGAGTGTACGTGGGGGTTGCAGCCCACGAAAGCAGAAGAAGAAGAAGAAGAAGAAGAAGAAGAAGAATCTCAGTCACGGCGTCTTGTGGGTAAAGGGTGGAGGTTTTTCCGATCTCCCAGGTCAACATATGTGCAGACCTGCTAGTGCCTGAAACCCATTTTGGTGTGTATAAGCCATGCAGAAGATCAACACGCACAATAAAGATCCCGTAATCCATATCAGCGTTCGGTGGGTTAAGGAAACAAGAACATACCCAGCATGCACAACCCTGCACTCTCTCTCTCTCTCCCTATCCTTCCTGTGCTCACAACTTATTGCTTCTACTTTTTGTTTGCTTGTTGTGTTTAGTTTATAGTGTCCATAATTCCTATGATGGGTTTTACGACAATTAAATGAGTTCTGAGTTCTCTCTCCCCCACCCCCCTCCCAGCCCCTCCCCAGAAAACGGAGCATTACTGTCAAGATGGTGGGAATAAAACCTGGCATACACGTAATAGCCCATTCGTGTATACGAGTGAGTGTGGGAGTCCTGCCCACAAAGAAGAAGAAGAAGAAGAAGGAGAAGGAGCAGAAGAAGAAGGAGAAGGAGAAGAAGAAGAAGAAGAAGAAGAAGAAGAAGAAGACAGGGCAAGAGTAAAATCCAATCACAAGAAGCAGCGGCATCAGGGACCTCTTTTGACCCTGCAGGAAACATGTTTCTTCCCCACAAAAATGTGCATTCCAACATTCAGTGTGAAGATGGTCACTGAGAGACTTGGTGCCACAACACATGCCCTGTACAGATCCATCTTCCAGATAGTTAAAAAAAAAAAAAAGAAAAAAAAAAAAAAAAAGAAGAAATAAGATGAAGGAAACGAGTAACACGAATGCAATCTCTAAAGAGCAGTCTCGTCTTCTCTATTCTCCCCATGACAGAATTCGTCTACGCCGGAATGGATCTAGAAATTTGTTGTCAGTCTGGGGAATTCCTCTTACCAGAAAGTTTGTTTATTTTATTTTATTTATTTATTTATTTATTTATTTATTTTTTGGCTGCGTGACCGAACCCTGGTCTTTGATATGTGTATAAGGAATTGTTATGTGTTTGCCGCAAGCGAAGTGCAGAAGTTTTGGAACATCCTTTTTTCTCTCAGAAATTTAAGTCGAAAAGGGGTAAAACTCATGTGTCTATTGAAAACGAGGTCCAGAGATGTAAAGAGCGGGTTGTTTGATTACAACTTCTCCATAATCCTTTTCTTCCTAAATAAATAAATAGATAAATAAATAAATAAATAAATAATAATAATAATAATAGTAATAATAATAATAATACATAGTTTTTCTATCGCGCGATATCCAGCACCAGTGCTGCTCAAAAGCGCCTTACATCATCCAGTTGACTATAAACATGCCTTAAAAAAACCTGACACCAACCACTATCTGACAATGGAAAACATCCAGTGTGTTCATCTGAATGAAAAAAAAAACCCACTTAAGAGATGACTCAGATTATAAAAGCTATGAAGTAATAAGGCTTAGATTAAAACAAAATGCATTTCATAG
>NC_134896.1:52198787-52218787 GCF_041734735.1 Babylonia areolata
AGGAGTCCCACAGACACAACAACAGGAGTCCCACAGACACAACAACAGGAGTCCCACAGACACAACAACAGGGGAGTCCCACAGACACAACAACAGGAGTCCCACAGACACAACAACAGGAGTCCCACAGACACAACAACAGGGGAGTCTCACAGACACAACAGGGAGTCCCACAGACACAGCAAGGAGTCCCACAGACACAACAACAGGAGTCCCACAGACACAACAACAGGGGAGTCCCACAGACACAACAGAAGGGGTCCCACAGACACAACAACAGGGAGTCCCACCGATACAACAACAGGGAGTCCCACAGACACAACAGGGAGTCCCACAGACACAACAGGGAGTCCCACAGATACAACAGGAAGTCCCACAGACACAACAGGGAGTCCCACAGATACAACAGGAAGTCCCACAGACACAAGAGCGAGTCTCACAGACACAACAACAGGAGTCCAACAGACACAACAACAGGAGTCCCACAGACACAACAGGGAGTCCCACAGACACAACAGGGGAGTCCCACAGACACAACAACAGGAGTCCCACAGACACAACAGGGAGTCCCACAGACACAATAACAGGAGTCCCACAGACACAACAGGGAGTCCCACAGACACAACAGGGAGTCCCACAGACACAACAGGGAGTCCCACAGACACAACAACAGGGAGTCCCACAGACACAACAGGGAGTCCCACAGACACAACAACAGGAGTCCCACAGACACAACAGGGAGTCCCACAGACACAATAACAGGAGTCCCACAGACACAACAGGAGTCCCACGGACACAACAGTCCCACAGACACAACAGAGAGTCCCACAGATACAAGAACAGGAGTCCCACAGGCACAACAGGGAGTCCCACAGACACAACAGTGAGTCCCACAGACACAACAACAGGAGTCCCGCAGACACAACAGGGAGTCCCACAGACACAACAACAGGGAGTCCCACAGACACAACAGGGAGTCCCACAGACACAACAGGGAGTCCCACAGACACAACAGGGAGTCCCACAGACACAACAGGGAGTCTGACAGATACAACAACAGGAGTCTCACAGATACAACAAGAGGGAGTCCCACAGACACAACAGGAAGTCCCACAGACACAACAGGGAGTCCCACAGACACAACAACAGGAGTCCTACAGACACAACAGGGAGTCCCACGGACACAACAGGGAGTTCCACAGACACAACAGGGAGTTCCACAGACACAATAACAGGAGTCCAACAGACACAACAGGGAGTCCCACAGACACAATAACAGGAGTCCCACAGACACAACAGGAGTCCCACGGACACAACAGAGAGTCCCACAGATACAAGAACAGGAGTCCCACAGACACAACAGGGAGTCCCACAGACACAACAACAGGAGTCCCGCAGACACAACAGGAGTCCCACAGACACAACAGGGAGTCCCACAGACACAACAGGAGTCCCACAGACACAACAACAGGAGTCCCACAGACTCAACAGGGAGTCCCACAGATACAACAACAGGAGTCCCACAGAAACAACAGGGAGTCCCACAGATACAACAACAGGAGTCCCACAGAAACAACAGGGAGTCCCACAGATACAACAGGGAGTCCCACAGACACAACAACAGGGAGTCCCACAGACACAACAGGGAGTCCCACAGACACAACAGGGAGTCCCCACAGACACAACAGGGAGTCCCACAGATACAACAACAGGAGTCCCACAGAAACAACAGGGAGTCCCACAGACACAACAACAGGAGTCCCACAGACACAACAGGGAGTCCCACAGACACAACAGGGAGTCCCACAGATACAAGAAGGAGTCCCACAGACACAACAGGGAGTCCCACAGACAAACGTAAACATCATAATAAGACCCTCCAGCACAGTCATGGTGAAAGGTCAACCAACCAACCAACCAACCAAGCAGCCAACCAGCCAGCCAACCAGCCAATCAGTCAACCAACCAACCCACCAACCAACCAGCCAGCCAGCCAACCAACCAACCAACCAGCCAACCAAACCAACCAACCACAACACCAGCAACCCAACACTCCATAAAAAGGAGTCAGCCCACGTCAGAATTCTGCCAGAACCCATTTCGGAGAAGAAGAAGAAGAAGAAAAAAAACAAAAACCTGCCCACGCAGTTTCTGCACACTGTATCAGCTTGGGGGTAGGGGAGGGGACGTGGTCGGGGGTGGGGGGGAGGGGGTGTGCAGGGGGGGGGGGGGAGGGAGGCAGACAACGGCTTTTTGATCGTGGGTAGGGGGTAGGGGAGAGGGGGGGGGGGTAGTTGGAAGCTTCGGATACGTCACTACGCAAAATGTGCACTCACAAACCAGTTCTTACTAGAATTTTCGCTTTGGTGCCAGACAGTTTAGTGCAGATACATTCGTATAACACCCCTATATATATTTTCGTCATCTTGGTGTATTGTATGTTTGTGTGATAGTCAGCCGTGTCCGACTGCGACCATTATAACATGCAGTGGAAACAACTTCCTGTCTCGACTCGACTATCTGGGCTAGAATTTGATTATAGTGGATAGTGCCTTAGCCAAGTTACCTCCCCACTCTCTCGGCCAAGAGTTGTTTTTTTTTTTTTTTTTAAGGACAGTCGGCGTTAGGGATTGTCCCCCAAAGCTAAAGGCCAGCTAGCTCCCACAAGGCTGCAGCACTGAGAGCCAGTGCAACCTTGCCTCCAAGTTTGACAGTCATAGTCCTTCACAAAAAACAACAACAAAAAACAAACAACAACACCCCCACGCCCCCCACCCACCCACCCTCCCACAAAACAACACCTAAGCTGTTAATGAATTCCCGTTGCAGTTGAGAAACCATCGATAACACAGCTCTCAATGGAGTGATGGCCTAGAGGTAACGCGTCCGCCTAGGAAGCGAGAGAATCTGAGGGCGCTGGTTCGAATCACAGGCTCAGCCTGCCGATATTTTCTCCCCCTCCATTAGACCTTGAGTGGTGGTCTGGACGCTAGTCATTCGGATGAGACGATAAACCGAGGTCCCGTGTGCTAGCATGCACTTAGCGCACGTAAAAGAACCCACGGCAACAAAAGGGTTGTTCCTGGCAAAATTCTATAGAAAATTCCACTTCGATAGGAAAAACAAATAAAACTGCACGCAGGAAAAAATACAAAAAAAATGGGTGGCGCTGTGGTATGGCGACGCGCTCTCCCTGGGGAGAGCAGCCCGAATTTCACACAGAGAAATCTGTTGTGATAAAAAGGAATACAAATACAAATACAAATACTTTGCACTTGGCCCAGCTGTCAGCTTGTGCCAGTCTCTGATGTCAGCCGAGCGCTCCAGGTCATCTTGATAACACATAGACTACAAGCGGCAGTGACGCCTCCTTGAAAAACTGAAACTGAAACTGAAACAAAATCGACCACCTGATGGAGCCACACAAGCCAGCTGACACACTCTTTGTTCTTAACCCCACCCCCACCCCCCCCCACCCCCCTCCCTCGCCATCTTTTCTTTTCGGGTTTCAAAAAAAAAAGGGGGCAGACCACCTAATGACGTGCTCAAAAAGTTTGGAAGAGAACTTCAAGCTGTAAGTCTGGAACATTCCACACAATAACACAATGACAGTTTCAGTAGCTCAAGGAGGCGCCACTGCGTTCGGACAAATCCATATACGCTACACCACATCTGCCAAGCAGATGCCTGACCAGCAGCGTAACCCAACGCGCTTAGTCAGGCCTAGAGAAAAAAAGAAGAAGATAAATACATAAAAAAGAACTACTACTACTACTAATAATGATATGCATAAGGCGCAATAACTTGATGAAGTCAACTATAAGCGTACAAAAAAAGGGGAATAATAATAATAATAATAATAATAATAAAATAGATAAATAAAAAAGACAACAATGATGATAAATAAGCAAATAAATGTAAAACATGCAGACACACATTCACACATACACACACATATGCATAATAGATATGCACCAAACATGCAGTTTCACAGATATGAAAGCACAGTCAAATACACATAAACGTACATGAGCCCCAACACACACACACACACACACACACACACATTACCCTGCACCTCCTCTACTCCCCTCCTCCACACACTCATTTCTAGGCTACGTATCGCAGCTTCCACGGCACACACACACACACACACACACACAAACACACACACACACACACACAGGCACACTTACTTGTACAAGCACACACACATACGCCCATATCCCCCACACCCAACCCCACACACATATATACAAAGATATATATATATATATATATATATATATATATATGCACACCCCGCGCGTTCCAATATTCCGTTGCTCCCACAGTGTACGCATGCATACACACACATACCTCATCCTCTCCCCTCCACCCCTCGCTCCCCCACCCCACCCCACCCCCCGCACGCACAAGAACAAATTAACTCACTCAGTACGGCCAGTCCTCTCTTCTCCTCTACACAGACCCCTCGGATGTCCAGTGGGTGTCTGAATGACCCAACCTTTAGCTTCCGTCGTCAGAATGGTGGTATTCTTTGTCAACATTCACGTCTTCAGTATAAGAGCCTTCCGCTTGCAATATTTTGATGATGGTAATTGGGGTGAAGCGCTGTTAACGTCGTCTCGCCGTTCGTATGGAAAGAGTTAATTAACAAGAAAACAACAACGACAAAAAAACAACAACAACAAAAATAAAACAACAACAAAAAAAACCCGAGGAAGAAAAAATCTAACCAAAGAGTGTACTACCGGAAATTTAATTCTTTTTACCACCACCACCCCCCCCCCTCCCGTCCCCCCCCTCCCGTCTCGAGCGGTTATATTTCTGTAACATGAAAGTACGCACGTACAGTCAACAATTTGAATAAACATTGAAGTTGACAACATACGAGACACAACAGCAGCCATTGATGAAATTTCAGAGCAATAGCAATAGCAAAACTACTACTGTTACCGATAGTAACAACAACAGCGACAACAAAACAACAACCTTATATGTAATAGACATGATAATAACAGTCATAGTCATAACAGTCATAATAATAATAATAATAATAATGATAATAATAATAATAATAGCCCTGCCGGATAAAAACGTGATACCTGAAACTGGATACGACCATAAACCGCTTGATCGCTATGAGCAGCAACAACCAGCCTTGGACATTTCCACATGACGGTAATAACCCAGCACTAATGCCTCACCCAATATGGTGGTGATGGTGGTGGTGGACGAGCGAGAAAGGCAGGGGGAGGGGAGAGGAGGGGGAGGGTGTAGGGGGGCTGGGTAGGGGGGGGAGGAGGGCAGGACATGGGCTATTACCGACATTTCCCCTGCGTGTCCTTTCGCAGCTCGTTCAGATCACGATGGTCATTCCCATGGACCGTAGCCATCACCTTCTGGGCGACAACAACAAGGGCTGTACTCAAACTGCCTGTCTTGGCCGCTGATAAAAAGGGGCAAGGGGGTGGGGGGCTGGGGTTGGAGCAGGTCAGGCATTTTGTTACCTCCCCGAGCCTGATTTATGTCCCTTGTTTTCAGATTTGGTTTCTACTGATGCAGTCAAGGAGGGCGTGTAGCTGTGGGTGTGGGTGTGGGTGTGGGGGTGTGGGGAGAGGTGTGTGAGTGGGGGTATGGGGTGGGATGAAGTGCAGGTCTGGCTCTGATATGCGATCTTGCAACCCAACCGAACCTGCGGACGTTGCTTCAGGCGTGCAGAGTTAGTTTCGTAAAGTTCCCCCCGTCATTGGTCAGGTTGGAGGGTGTGTGGGAGGGTAGGTTGGGGGTGGTGTGTTTTTGTGTGTACGTTGGGGGGGGAGGGGGGGGGGCGGGGAGAAGGAAATATGTGAATGGGTGGGTGGGTTGAAGGGTGTGGGTGGTAGGTGGGGAGGGGGGGGAGACGAAAATATGTATGTGGGTGGGTGGGTTGAAGGGTGGGGGTGCTAGGTGGGGATGGGTGGGTTAGAAGGAAATATGTGTGTGGTGGGTTGAAGGGTGTGGGGGGTAGGTAGGGGGTGGGGGTGGGGCTGAAGAAATATGTGTATGGGTGGGTAGGCTGAAGGGTGTGTGGTGTAGGTGGAGAGAGGGGGGAGAAAGAACAATATATGTGTGGGTGGGTAGGTTGAAGGGTGTGGGTGATAGGCGGGGGGAGGGGGGGGGTAGGAAATATGTGTATGGGTAGGTGGGTTGAAGGGTGTGGGGGGGGGTGGGTGGTTAGGTGGGGAGGGGTGGTGGTAGAAGGAAATACGTGTGTGTGTGTGTGTGTGTGTGTGTGTGTGTGTGTGTGTGTGGGTGGGTGGGTTTAAGGGTGTGGGAGGAGGTACGGAAAAGTGGGGTGGGGATGTTCACAAAACTGTCACACACAGACAAGCGAACAGACAGACAGACTCACACGCGTGTCAGCGCATGAGGCAATCGGATGGAATCATGGAAGTGCAGTGTTTTGAGTGTGTGTGTGTGTGGGGGGGTGGGGTGGGGGGGTGGGGGGCTCTGTGTGTGTGTGTGGGGGGTGTGTGTGTCCGGTGTTGTGTCATGGAAAAGTCGCACACACGCACGCACACGATTCCCTTCCGGACCCCGGGACCCCCCCCCCCCCCCACACACACACACCACCACCACCAACAGGGAACCACAGAACTTTATGTTCCTTTTGTCTGTACAAGAGGGGTACCGCTTACTAGAACAAGCATCGTGGAGCAAAGTCAGGGAAATATACCAGAAAAATGGCAAAGTTTTAGATAAAAGTATTGATAATATTCAACAACCGGAATCTATCAATCAACCGAATACATTCAGTAATTTAATCAGATTAAGGCAAATTGAGGCATTATCGAACAGGATAAAGCTGAACGCTTTTATAACAAAGTTCAGCAAAGATGTTAAATGCATATGTGGAGAATTTTTTTTTTTTTTTTAGCAAACACGTACTATTTGAATGTCAGTGTCTAAAATCGTTTTAACTAAACTTTTCGGAAAATTATTGTGAATGTATTTTTTGACAATTTCAAGATGTTACCTGCTATTGTAGAAGGTTTGCTGCATAGTCCAATAGGACATTTGTTATAGTTGTTATAGTTGTTTGATGTCAGCGTTTCCTTCTGTTATGCTTATGTCTCCCTTTTAGTTTTTTCCTACGTTCTGTATCTTCCTCCCCCCCCCCCCCCCCACACACACACATCATTCTTCACCCACTGCCCAATACTGTTCCAACCACCACGCCCCTCCCCCCCCCACCCCCTTCCCTCCCTTTTTTTTTCTTTTTCGTCTAACA
Organism: Babylonia areolata; assembly: GCF_041734735.1. NCBI lineage: Eukaryota > Metazoa > Mollusca > Gastropoda > Neogastropoda > Buccinidae > Babylonia > Babylonia areolata. The sequence goes on from NC_134896.1 coordinate 52,206,064, forward strand.
TCACTTAAAGTGGAGAGACGTTAAACTGAAGTCAACGCAACACACTCACACACACACACACACACACACACACACACACACACACACACACACACACACACACTGAGGGAATAGAGGGGATAAACAGCCCCTATCTGATACAGGGTGTTTATTGCCCTGGGGGAAACAATAGAAGGGAGGCATACTCCTCTCGCTGTGTGCGGCGGTGTCCCTGCACAGGAACAGAAGGAGGAGGCAGTGTGTGTGTGTGTGTGTGTGTGTGTGTGTGTGTGTCTGTGTGTGTGTGTGTGTGTGTGTGTCTTCGTGTGTGTGTGTGTGCGTACGGGCGTGTATGCATGCGTGTGTGTGTGTACTCACGCGTGTGTGTGTATGTGTGTGTGTGTGTGTGTGTGTGTGTGTGTTTGGGAGGGGTGGTGTCCGTGTGTGGGTTGATGCGTGGAGCGACTGAAACGGTAAGGGTGAGGGTGATGGATGGGGATGATGAGGGGGTGAGGGGTTGGGGGGGGGGGGGGCGTGGAGGGGTAGGGGGTGGGGGGATACACACTATTGCACAGCTGTTATCTGCCTGGTGTTTATGATACCATGTCCCCATGTTTTATGAACGCGGAACACCCCATGCTGATTTTGGTGGGGGGAAGAGGGGTGTGTGTGTGTGTGTGTGTGTGTGGGGGGGGGGGGGGTGAGCGTGTGTGTGTGTGTGTGTGTGTGTGTGTGTGTGTGTGTGTGTGAGAGAGAGTAGGGAATTGGCATAGAAATGGGTTCTGATGGGTTCTTCCTTTTGTCTCTTACTCTCTGTGCGTTTTATGCTTCTTTTTTTTTTATTCTCCCTTTTTTTTTTCCCTCTCTTATTTTGCTTTGGGTGGAATGGCTGTGGATTTTATGGGGATAATCCTATCTGTGTGTGTGTGTGTGTGTGTGTGTGTGTGTGTGTGTGTGTGTGTGTGTGTGTGTGAGAGAGAGAGACAGAGAGAGACAGAGAGAGAAAGATATAGAGACAGAGACAGAGATACAGACAGACAGACAGAAAGACAAACAGGCAGACAGACAGAGAGAGAGAGAAAGAGAGAGAATATATAGAGACAGAGACAGAGATACAGACAGACAGAAAGACAAACAGGCAGACAGACAGACAAACAGACAGACACACACACACACACACACACACACACACACACACACACACACACACACACAGAGAGAGAGAGAGAGAGAGAGAGAGAGAGAGAGAGAGAGTATGATATCAAACACATACATACAACAGAGACACGTCCCCCCAACTCCCTTTCCCCTCTCCCCGCAAACACACAAACACATTTTTTTTTCTCTTTGTCTCACTGAGTCTCTCTCTCTCTCTCTCTCACACACACACACACACACACACACACACACACACACACACACACACACGCATGCATGCATGCATACACGCACGCACGCACGCACGCACGTATTCGTCTCTTAAGATCCGTGCCATCCCACATCCCCATCTTTTAACCCACCCATCTCCTCCATTTCAACTTTTCAGAACAACATAATGTGGTCCGTTAGTTAGAGAAACGTCTGCCTGTGTTATGAGGTGACATTTTCAGAACAACATAATGTGGTCCATTAGTTAGAGAAACGTCTGCCTGTGTTATGAGGTGACATTTTCAGAACAACATAATGTGGTCCATTAGTTAGAGAAACATCAGTCTGTGTTATGAGGTGACATTTTCAGAACAACATAATGTCGTTCATTAGTTAGAGAAACATCTGTCTGTGTTAGGAAGTGACATTTTCAGAACAACATAATGTGGTCCATTAGAGAAACATCTGTCTGTGTTAGGAGGTGATATTTTCAGAACAACATATTGTGGTCCATTAGTTAGAGAAACATCTGTCTGTGTTAGGAAGTGACATTTTCAGAACAACATAATGTGGTCCATTAGAGAAACATCTGTCTGTGTTAGAAGGTGACATTTTCAGAACAACATAATGTGGTCCATTAATAATAGAAACATCTGTCTGTGTTAGGAGGTGATATTTTCAGAACAACATAATGTGGTTCATTAGTTAGAGAAACATCTGTCTGTGTTAGGAGGTGACATTTTCAGAACAACATAATGTGGTCCATTAGTTAGAGAAACATCTGTCTGTGTTAGGAGGTGACATTTTCAGAACAACATAATGTGGTCCATTAGTTAGAGAAACATCTGTCTGTGTTAGGAGGTGACATTTTCAGAACAACATAATGTGGTTCATTACTTAGAGAAACATCTGCCTGTGTTATGAGGCGACATTTTCAGAACAACATAATGTGGTCCGTTAGTTAGGGAAACATCTGCCTGTGTTATGAGGGGACATTTTCAGAACAACATAATGTGGTCCATTAGTTAGAGAAACATCAGTCTGTGTTAGGAGGTGACATTTTCAGAACAACATAATGTCGTTCATTAGTTAGAGAAACATCTGTCTGTGTTAGGAAGTGACATTTTCAGAACAACATAATGTGGTCCATTAGAGAAACATCAGTCTGTGTTAGGAGGTGACATTTTCAGAACAACATAATGTGGTCCGTTAGTTAGAGAAACATCTGTCTGTGTTAGGAAGTGACATTTTCAGAACAACATAATGTGGTCCATTAGTTAGAGAAACATCTGCCTGTGTTATGAGGCGACATTTTCAGAACAACATAATGTGTGCATTAGTTAGAGAAACATCTGCCTGTGTTATGAGGCGACATTTTCAGAACAACATAATGTGGTCCGTTAGTTAGAGAAACGTCTGCCTGTGTTATGAGACGACATTTTCAGAACAACATAATGTGGTCCATTAGTTAGAGAAACATCAGTCTGTGTTATGAGGTGACATTTTCAGAACAACATAATGTCGTTCATTAGTTAGAGAAACATCTGTCTGTGTTAGGAGGTGACATTTTCAGAACAACATAATGTGGTCCATTAGTTAGAGAAACATCAGTCTGTGTTAGGAGGTGACATTTTCAGAACAACATAATGTGGTCCATTAGTTAGAGAAACATCTGCCTGTGTTATGAGGCGACATTTTCAGAACAACATAATGTCGTTCATTAATTAGAGAAACATCAGTCTGTGTTAGAAGGTGACATTTTCAGAACAACATAATGTGGTTCATTACTTAGAGAAACATCAGTCTGTGTTAGGAGGTGACATTTTCAGAACAACATAATGTGGTTCATTACTTAGAGAAACATCTGTCTGTGTTAGGAGGTGACATTTTCAGAACAACATAATGTGGTTCATTAGTTAGGGAGGGAAACATCTGCCTGTGTTATGAGGCGACATTTTCAGAACAACATAATGTGGTTCATTAGTTAGGGAAACATCTGCCTGTGTTATGAGGCGACATTTTCAGAACAACATAATGTGGTTCATTAGTTAGAGAAACATCTGTCTGTGTTATGAGGCGACATTTTCAGAACAACATAATGTGGTCCGTTAGTTAGGGAAACATCTGCCTGTGTTATGAGGCGACATTTTCAGAACAACATAATGTGGTCCATTAGTTAGGGAAACATCTGCCTGTGTTATGAGGCGACATTTTCAGAACAACATAATGTGGTTCATTAGTTAGGGAGGGAAACATCTGCCTGTGTTATGAGGCGACATTTTCAGAACAACATAATGTGGTCCATTAGAGAAACATCTGTGTGTGTTAGGAGGTGACATTTTCAGAGCAACATAATGTGGTCCATTAGTTAGAGAAACATCTGCCTGTGTTATGAGGCGACATTTTCAGAACAACATAATGTGGTTTATTAGTTAGAGAAACGTCTGCCTGTGTTATGAGGCGACATTTTCAGAACAACATAATGTGGTCCATTAGTTAGAGAAACATCTGTCTGTGTTAGGAGGTGACATTTTCAGAACAACATAATGTGGTCCGTTAGTTAGAGAAACGTCTGCCTGCGTTATGAGACGACATTTTCAGAACAACATAATGTGGTTCATTAGTTAGGGAAACATCTGCCTGTGTTATGAGGCGACATTTTCAGAACAACATAATGTGGTCCATTAGAGAAACATCTGCCTGTGTTAGGAGGCGACATTTTCAGAACAACATAATGTGGCCCGTTAGTTAGAGAAACATCTTCCTGTGTTATGAGGCAACATTTTCAGAACAACATAATGTGGCCCGTTAGTTAGAGAAACATCTGCCTGTGTTATGAGGCAACATTTTCAGAACAACATAATGTGGTCCATTAGTTAGGGAAACATCTGCCTGTGTTATGAGGCAATATTTTCAGAACAACATAATGTGGTCCATTAGTTAGGGAAACATCTGTCTGTGTTATGAGGCGACATTTTCAGAACAACATAATGTGGTCCATTAGTTAGAGAAACATCAGTCTGTGTTATGAGGTGACATTTTCAGAACAACATAATGTCGTTCATTAGTTAGAGAAACATCTGTCTGTGTTAGGAGGTGACATTTTCAGAACAACATAATGTGGTCCATTAGTTAGAGAAACATCTGTCTGTGTTAGGAGGTGACATTTTCAGAACAACATATTGTGGTCCATTAGTTAGAGAAACATCTGTCTGTGTTAGGAAGCGACATTTTCAGAACAACATAATGTGGTCCATTAGTTAGAGAAACATCAGTCTGTGTTATGAGGTAACATTTTCAGAACAACATAATGTCGTTCATTAGTTAGAGAAATATCTGTCTGTGTTAGGAGGTGACATTTTCAGAACAACAGAATGTCGTCCATTAGTTAGAGAAACATCTGTCTGTGTTAGGATGTGACATTTTCAGAACAACATAATGTGGTCCATTAGTTAGAGAAACATCTGTCTGTTTTAGGAGGTGACATTTTCAGAACAACATAATGTGGTCCATTAGTTAGAGAAACATCTGCCTGTGTTAGGAGGCGACATTTTCAGAACAACATAATGTGGTCCATTAATAATAGAAACATCTGTCTGTGTTAGGAGGTGATATTTTCAGAACAACATAATTTGGTCCATTAGTTAGAGAAACATCTGTCTGTGTTAGGAAGTGACATTTTCAGAACAACATAATGTGGTCCATTAGAGAAAGATCTGTCTGTGTTAGAAGGTGACATTTTCAGAACAATATAATGTCGTTCATTAGTTAGAGAAACATCTGTCTGTGTTAGGAGGTGACATTTTCAGAAGAACATAATGTCGTTCATTAGTTAGAGAACATCTGTCTGTGTTAGGAGGTGACATTTTCAGAACAACATAATGTGGTCCATTAGTTAGAGAAACATCTGCCTGTGTTATGAGGCGACATTTTCAGAACAACATAATGTGGTCCATTAGTTAGGAAAACATCTGCCTGTTTTATGTGTGTGTGTGTGTGTGTGTGTGTGTGTGTGTGTGTGTGTGTGTGTGTGTGTGTGTGTGTGTGGTCACATTTTGGTGTGTGTATGTAACATAGATATAATGTTTTATGTTATCAAAAGCGTTTTTTTTAAAGCACCTAGAGCAGATTTCTGGATATTGTGCTATATAAGTATCCATTATTATTATTATTATTATTATTATGAGGCGACATTTTCAGAACAACAGAATGTGGTTCATTAGTTAGAGAAACATCTGTCTGTGTTAGGAGGTGACATTTTCAGAACAACATATTGTGGTCCATTAGTTAGAGAAACATCTGCCTGTGTTATGAGGCGACATTTTCAGAACAACATAATGTGGTCCATTAGTTAGGGAAACATCTGCCTGTGTTATGAGGCGACATTTTCAGAACAACATAATGTGATCCATTAGTTAGAGAAACATCTGTCTGTATTAGGAGGCGACATTTTCAGAACAACATAATGTGGTTCATTAGTTAGAGAAACATCTGTCTGTGTTAGAAGGTGACATTTTCAGAACTACATAATGTGGTTCATTACTTAGAGAAACATCAGTCTGTGTTAGGAGGTGACATTTGCAGAACAACATAATGTGGTCCGTTAGTTAGAGAAACGTCTGCCTGTGTTATGAGACGACATTTTCAGAACAACATAATGTGGTTCATTAGTTAGAGAAACATCAGTCTGTGTTATGAGGTGACATTTTCAGAACAACATAATGTCGTTCATTAGTTAGAGAAACATCTGTCTGTGTTAGGTGACATTTTCAGAACAACATAATGTGGCCCGTTAGTTAGAGAAACGTCTGCCTGTGTTATGAGGCAACATTTTCAGAACAACATAATGTGGCCCGTTAGTTAGAGAAACATCTGCCTGTGTTAGGAGGTGACATTTTCAGAACAACATATTGTGGTCCATTAGTTAGAGAAACATCTGCCTGTGTTAGGAGGTGACATTTTCAGAACATAATTTGGTCCATTAGTTAGAGAAACATCTGTCTGTGTTAGGAGGTGACATTTTCAGAACAACATATTGTGGTCCATTAGTTAGAGAAACATCTGCCTGTGTTAGGAGGTGACATTTTCAGAACAACATAATGTGATCCATTAGTTAGAGAAACATCTGTCTGTGTTAGGAGGTGACATTTTCAGAACAACATAATGTGGCACATACACACACACACACACACACACACACACACACACACACACACACACACACACACACACACACACACACACACACACACACACACACGCACACACACACACACACTTTTGAACAGAAGCCGCATATTACGAGTACGTGTGGATGGAGCTGATGAGTAGATAGTCAGGTAGATGGTTGTTGGTTGCACAATTCTATTCATCACACTTCGCTTGTTCGAGAGACAGGGCATTGACTGCTTTGGGGAAAAAGCTATTGGCGAAGCGATCGGTTTTTGTCCGTATACTTCTGTACCGTCGACCAGAGGGGAACATCTCGAAAATCCCAAAAGCTGGATGTGATTCGTCCTGGCTGATTGATTTTGCTTTTTTTTTTGAAAAGAAAGAGAGAAAGTTCACAGCAAAACGTCCTCGCTTCTCAGCAAGCCATGCTGTGGGTCTGTGTATGTGTGTCTTGGAGAAGACAGAGAAACAGTGGTTGGGGAAGGGATGGGTTGGTTTGGGGGAGGGGGGGCAGGGAAAAAGAGGGAAGGAGGAAGGGAGAGGAGAGAGTGAGGAGAGAAGGACAGAAGAGAGTGAGGAGAGAGAGACAGAAGAGAGTGAGGAGAAGGGCTGAAGAGAATGACGAGAGAGAGACAGAAGAGAGTGAGGAGAGAGAGGGACAGAAGAGAGTGAGGAGAAGGGCTGAAGAGAGTGAGGAGAAGGGCTGAAGAGAGTGAGGAGAGAGAGGGACAGAAGAGAGTGAGGAGAAGGGCAGAAGAGAGTGCGGAGAGAGGGACTGAAGAGAGTGAGGAGAGAGGAACAGAAGAGAGTGAGGAGAGGGACAGAAGAGAGTGAGGAGAGGGACAGAAGAGAGTGAGGAGAAGGGCTGAAGAGAGTGAGGAGAGAAGGGCAGAAGAGAGTGAGGAGAAGGACAGAAGAGAGTGAGGAGAGAGGGACAGAAGAGAGTGAGGAGAGAGGGACAGAAGAGAGTGAGGAGAAGGACAGAAGAGAGTGAGGAGAAGGACAGAAGAGAGTGAGGAGAGAGGGACAGAAGAGAGTGAGGAGAGAGGAACTGAAGAGAGTGAGGAGAAGGGCAGAAGAGAGTGAGGAGAGATGGACTGAAGAGAGTGAGGAGAGAGGGACAGAAGAGAGTGAGGAGAAGGGCAGAAGAGAGTGAGGAGAGAGGGAGAGAGAGAAAGGGAGAGAAGAGAGTGAGGAGAGAGGGACAGAAGAGAGTGAAGAGAGGGACAGAAGAGAGTGAAGAGAGAGAGACAGAAGAGAGTGAGGAGAGAGAGACAGAAGAGAATGAGGAGAGAGACAGAAGAGAGTGAAGAGAGGGACAGAAGAGAGTGAGGAGAAGGGCAGAAGAGAGTGAGGAGAGAGGGAGAGAGAGAAAGGGAGAGAAGAGAGTGAGGAGAGAAGGACAGAAGAGAGTGCGGAGAGAGAGACAGAAGAGAGTGAGGAGAGAGGGACAGAAGAGAGTGAGGAGAGAGGGACAGAAGAGAGTGAGGAGAGAGAGACAGAAGAGAGTGAGGAGAGAGAGACAAAGAGAGGAGAAGGACAGAAGAGAGAGAGGAGAGAAGGACAGAAGAGAGGAGAAGGGCAGAAGAGAGTGAGGAGAGAGGGACTGAAGAGAGTGAGGAGAGGGACAGAAGAGAGTGAGGAGAGAGGGACAGAAGAGAGTGAGGAGAGAAGGACAGAAGAGAGAGAGGACAGAAGGACAGGAGAAGGGCAGAAGAGAGTGAGGAGAGAGGGACAGAAGAGAGTGAGGAGAGAGGGACAGAAGAGAGTGAGGAGAAGGGCTGAAGAGAGAGGGACAGAAGAGAGTGAGGAGAGAGGGACAGAAGAGAGTGAGGAGAGAGAGACAGAAGAGAGTGAGGAGAGAGGGACAGAAGAGAGTGAGGAGAAGGACAGAAGAGAGTGAGGAGAGAGGGACAGAAGAGAGTGAGGAGAGAGGGACAGAAGAGAGTGAGGAGAGAGAGACAGAAGAGAGTGAGGAGAAGGACAGAAGAGAGTGAGGAGAGAGGGACAGAATAGAGTGAGGAGAAGGGCTGAAGAGAGTGAGGAGAGAGGGACTGAAGAGAGTGAGGAGAGAGGGACAGAAGAGAGTGAGGAGAGAGGGACAGAAGAGAGTGCGGAGAGAGGGACAGATGAGAGTGCGGAGAGAGAGAGTGCGGAGAGAGGGACAGATGAGAGTGCGGAGAGAGAGACAGAAGAGAGTGAGGAGAGAGGGACAGAAGAGAGTGAGGAGAAGGACAGAAGAGAGTGAAGAGAGAGGGACAGAAGAGAGTGAGGAGAAGGGCAGAAGAGAGTGAGGAGAAGGACAGAAGAGAGTGAGGAGAGAGGAACAGAAGAGAGTGAGGAGAGAAGGGCAGAAGAGAGTGAGGAGAGAGGAACAGAAGAGAGTGAGGAGTGAAGGACAGGAGAGAGTGAGGAGAGAGAGACAGAAGAGAGTGAGGAGAGAGAGACAGAAGAGAGGAGAGAGAGACAGAAGAGAGTGAGGAGAGAGGGACAGAAGAGAGTGAGGAGAAGGACAGAAGAGAGTGAGGAGAGAGGGACTGAAGAGAGTGAGGAGAGAGGGACTGAAGAGAGTGAGGAGAGAGGGACTGAAGAGAGTGAGGAGAGAGGGACAGAAGAGAATGAGGAGAAGGGCAGAAGAGAGTGAGGAGAGAAGGGCTGAAGAGAGTGAGGAGAGAAGGGCAGAAGAGAGTGAGGAGAGAGGGACTGAAGAGAGTGAGGAGAGAAGGACAGAAGAGAGTGAGGAGAGAGGGACAGAAGAGAGTGAGGAGAGAGAGACAGAAGAGAGTGAGGAGAAGGGCAGAAGAGAGTGAGGAGAGAGGGAGAGAGAGAGAGGGACAGAAGAGAGTGAGGAGAGAGGGACAGAAGAGAGTGAGGAGAGAGGGGCAGAAGAGAGTGAGGAGAGAGGGACAGAAGAGAGTGAGGAGAAGGGCAGAAGAGAGTGAGGAGAGAGGGACAGAAGAGAGTGAGGAGAAGGGCAGAAGAGAGTGAGGAGAGAGGGACAGAAGAGAGTGAGGAGAGAGGGACAGAAGAGAGTGAGGAGAGAGGGGCAGAAGAGAGTGAGGAGAGAGGGACAGAAGAGAGTGAGGAGAGAGGGAGAGAGAGAGAGAGACAGAAGAGAGTGAGGAGAAGGGCAGAAGAGAGTGAGGAGAGAGGGACAGAAGAGAGTGAGGAGAGAGGGGCAGAAGAGAGTGAGGAGAGAGGGACAGAAGAGAGTGAGGAGAGAGGGACAGAAGAGAGTGAGGAGAAGGACAGAAGAGAGTGAGGAGAAGGGCAGAAGAGAGTGAGGAGAAGGGCAGAAGAGAGTGAGGAGAGAGGGACAGAAGAGAGTGAGGAGAAGGACAGAAGAGAGTGAGGAGAGAGGGACAGAAGAGAGGAGAGAGAGAGGGACAGAAGAGAGTGAGGAGAGAGGGACAGAAGAGAGTGAGGAGAAGGGCTGAAGAGAGTGAGGAGAGAGGAACAGAAGAGAGTGAGGAGAAGGGCAGATGAGAGTGCGGAGAGAGGGACTGAAAAGAGTGAGGAGAGAAGGGCAGAAGAGAGTGAGGAGAGAAGGGCAGAAGAGAGTGAGGAGAGAGGGACAGAAGAGAGTGAGGAGAGGACAGAAGAGAGTGAAGAGAGAGGGACAGAAGAGAGTGAGGAGAGAGAGACAGAAGAGAGTGAGGAGAGAAGGACAGAAGAGAGTGAGGAGAGAGGGACTGAAGAGAGTGAGGAGAGAGGGACAGAAGAGAGTGAGGAGAGAGGGAGAGAGAGAAAGGGAGAGAAGAGAGTGAGGAGAGAAGGACAGAAGAGAGTGCGGAGAGAGAGACAGAAGAGAGTGAGGAGAGAGGGACAGAAGAGAGTGAGGAGAGAGGGACAGAAGAGAGTGAGGAGAGAGAAACAGAAGAGAGGAGAAGGACAGAAGAGAGAGAGGAGAGAAGGACAGGAGAAGGGCAGAAGAGAGTGAGGAGAGAGGGACTGAAGAGAGTGAGGAGAGGGACAGAAGAGAGTGAGGAGAGAGGGACAGAAGAGAGTGAGGAGAGAAGGACAGAAGAGAGAGAGGAGAGAAGGACAGGAGAAGGGCAGAAGAGAGTGAGGAGAGAGGGACAGAAGAGAGTGAGGAGAGAGAGACAGAAGAGAGTGAGGAGAGAGGGACAGAAGAGAGTGAGGAGAAGGGCTGAAGAGAGAGGGACAGAAGAGAGTGAGGAGAGAGGGACAGAAGAGAGTGAGGAGGGAGGGACAGAAGAGAGTGAGGAGAGAGGGACTGAAGAGAGTGAGGAGAGAAGGGCAGAAGAGAGTGAGGAGAGAGGGACTGAAGAGAGTGAGGAGAGAAGGGCAGAAGAGAGTGAGGAGAGAAGGGCAGAAGAGAGTGAGGAGAGAGGAACTGAAGAGAGTGAGGAGAGAAGGGCAGAAGAGAGTGAGGAGAGAAGGGCAGAAGAGAGTGAGGAGAGAGGAACTGAAGAGAGTGAGGAGAGAAGGGCAGAAGAGAGTGAGGAGAGAAGGGCAGAAGAGAGTGAGGAGAGAGAGACAGAAGAGAGTGAGGAGAGAGGGACAGAAGAGAGTGAGGAGAAGGGCAGAAGAGAGTGAGGAGAGAGAGACAGAAGAGAGTGAGGAGAGAGAGACAGAAGAGAGTGAGGAGAGAGAGACAGAAGAGAGTGAGGAGAGAGGGACAGAAGAGAGTGAGGAGAAGGGCAGAAGAGAGTGAGGAGAGAGGGACTGAAGAGAGTGAGGAGAGAGGGACAGAAGAGAGTGAGGAGAAGGGCAGAAGAGAGTGAGGAGAAGGGCTGAAGAGAGTTAGGACAGAAGAGAGTGAGGAGAAGGGCTGAAGAGAGTTAGGACAGAAGAGAGTGAGGAGAGAGGGACAGAAGAGAGTGAGGAGAAGGGCAGAAGAGAGTGAGGAGAAGGGCTGAAGAGAGTTAGGACAGAAGAGAGTGAGGAGAAGGGCTGAAGAGAGTTAGGACAGAAGAGAGTGAGGAGAGAGGGACAGAAGAGAGTGAGGAGAGAGAGAGAGAGAGAGAGAGAGAGAGAGAGGAAGGGAGACAGTGAGAGAGAGACAGAGACTCAGTGTTGGCAAGGAAGTAGGAAGGAAACCAACAATATAACCCACGCCCCTTAACCTTCACCCGTTAAAAAAAAAGGGGGGGGGGGGGGGGGGAAGAAAACTAAAAAAAACAAAAACAGAAACAATCGAAGATAACGGGATGGGGGTGGGGGTATATGAAATGAAATAGGATCATGTCTTGCCGCGATTACGGCTTAATTAATCTAGAGAAAGAAGGAAAAGAAGTTAGTCCCCCTAATTCCCACAGCACTCTGCCAACGTCCTTGTCAAGAAAATGTCAGCGAGGTCAGATTTCTGACACCTCCTCTGCTGGAGAAATGACATTTGCGTGCGTCGTGATATTGGATCTCTGGGTCTCAGCGGGAAATTCCGTTCCCTTGCCTTACAGAAATTTAATGAGCTTCGCATCTTTACTACGAGTTTCTAAAAGGATGGAGGGAGAGGAAGAGAGAAAAGGACATAAATGTATTCACTGATCAAGTTGTAATTAAGTTTCTTTTAAAAAGGGATTTCGGGATTTATTTTCTGGTTCTTGTGTGTGGGTATTGGTGTGGTGAGGTGTGTGTGTGTGTGTGTGTGTGTGTGTGTGTGTGTGTGTGTGTGTGTGTGTGTGTGTGTGTGTGTGTGTGTGTGTGTGTGTGTGTGTGTGTGTGTGTGTGTGTGTGTGTGTGTGTGTGTGTGTGTGTGAGAGAGAGAGAGAGAGAGAGAGAGAGTGTGTCTGTGTGTGTGTGCGCGCGCGTGTGTTTGTTCCCTGTGTATATTAGTGTGCATGTGTGCATACGTATGTTGGTATATAATGTAAGTGTAAGCAAGAAGAACAGATAGATAGATAGATAGATAGATAGATAGAGAGAGAGAGAGAGAGAGAGAGAGAGAGAGAGAGATTTCTTTATACTCTAGCATCATATTGTACACTACTATTTTGAATTCCTGTATCTTGTCTACTTTCATCTGATCTTATTCTATTATTTCCTTACATGTCACCAGTAGTCAGGTCACTGATGTAACATCTGCATAGTGGATGGCATTACAAAATAAGAATAGAGAGAGAGAGGGAGGAGAAACTGCAAAATTCCCCGACGGTGAGAAGGCGAAAGAAATGAGGTTTTTTTTTTAAATATAGAAAAAGGATTACTGATATCTTCCGATAAAATCAAATTAATTTAAAAA
>NC_134896.1:52223787-52261287 GCF_041734735.1 Babylonia areolata
CACATTAACACACTAACACATGCACACATACACACACGCGCGCGCGCGCTCGCACACATGAATACACATCCTTAACACTGAGAAACAGAGAGAGAGAGAGAAAAGAGAAAGATCAAGAGGAAAACCGACGAAAATCGATCAACAAAAGAGCAAACGAAGGGAAGATGTAAATAATCAGAAAGAGAGACAGAGAGAGAGAGAGAGAGAGAGAGAGAGAGAGAGAGACAGAGACAGACAGACAGACAGACACACACACACACACACACAGCGAGCATGAATTGCAAACACACTGGTCTAATAACAGGTGGATAGCGCATGCCTTCTTTGAGCCCCTTTGCTAACTGAAGCCAGCGGAAGTGTTCAGTCAGCCATTGTGCTACTCGTGTCAGTACAGCGCGAAGCAGTAACTTCATATATGTAGCCGAGCGCTCAGCTGCCTACGGTGACTGCTTTACGGTAAGCTTTCACTTGCTCGGGGCGTTTGCTAAGCTGACATTCCTGTGTGTGCCTACACAGAAAGTTTGCGCTACGTGTCACTGGTCTGTTTTCCTGTAATAACTTCGGTAAATAAGCCATTAGTAGATTTCAATCAAGGCACAATATTTGGCATGTCGTGGGGGCAAACATAACACGCTTTCACCGAAGATACATGGTTACAATTCAGAAACTACCACCAGTTAGCAGACGACTTCGCAACGGACTGAGATTTGGATACGAGTGTCAGTATGGCGTCCAGTTGGCTTCAGATTTCCTGGCCAATGAGCTATCCATCTATTTTTTTTATATAACAGTGGTGAAAACACTTGATCATATAATATACACACACTCTCTCTCTCTCTCTCTCTCTCTCTCACACACACACACACACACACAAAATGTACATACATCCTACAGACTGAGAAACAGAGAAAGAAAAAAAAAAGAGATCAAGAAGAAAACGGAAGAAAATGAATCAGGAAACCCCAAAATAGAGCGAATGAAGGGAAGATGAAAACCACACATCCTAGAGACTGAGAAACAGAGAGAGAAAAATAGAAAGATCAAGAGGAAAACCGAAGAAAATTAATGAACAAAAAAGCGAACGAAGGAAAGATGTCTATGATCAAACAGAGAGAGAGAGAGAGAGAGAGAGAGAGAGAGAGAGAGAGAGAGAGAGAGTTGTTAAGGAAAATGAAAAGAAAAGAAATAAAGTATTTGATATAAAAGGAATCCTGTCCTACGAACACACACACACACACACACACACACACACACACACACATCATCCCATCACTTCTCCCCTCTTCCCCCCTCCCCCACGCCCTCCCCCCCTCCTCCACACACACACGTCAATGTTATGTCACAGTGTGACGACCTAGTCTTGTCAACATTGTCAGCGTGCTGTGAGTTGTGTGAGGTCAAGGCGTGGTCAGTTCCAATCGCCTTGATTGGTTTAAACATCTTTAATATAAAAAAAACACAAAAAAACGGGGTGAAATACAGCGTTCAATTAAGAAAACTTGAGCAACAACAAGCCTGAGCTTATAGCGTGCTCGTTCATTTGTAACAAACAATACACAAACGCAATGGCCAAAACACACACATTATTTGATAATGAAAAGAAAATTGCAGTGCAAGACAAAACTAAACAAAACAAGATAAACAACAACAACAACAACAACAACAACACACACACGCACACACACACACACACACACACACACACACACACACACACACACACACACACACACACAAAACAACCAAAAAACCCCAAACAAACAAAACAACAACAACAACAACAAACCCGTAAAAACTACTATTACCGCAACAACCACTGACAAAAACAACAGTAATAATATTAATGATAATACTAATGCTAGCATAGTAACAACAATAATAATAATACACTTGAAAGTGAACATCACCTAAGGAGTGTGGTTCGTCCGTCGGGATCGACGAGGACCATCTAGTCATCCTGGGGGTGGGTGGGTTGGGCTCTGTGGGTGCGCAGATGACTGGTCAGGCCAATCCGCGCCCGGAAGGTTCTGACGCAGTGTGGACAGAGGATGGTGGCGGCTGTCGGAGACGGCAAGTCCCCCGACACCTAAGGAGTAATGTAATACTGACCCACAAAGGCCTTGGCTGTATTGAAGGTCCTCACATAGAGTTTGCTGTTCTTCTCTCTTGGTTTTCTTCTGTTTTCTTCTGATATACGCACATGCACTTTACAACTTGACAAGCTTCAGAGAGCGATAAAGAAAGAAAGAAAGAAGATAGAGATAGATATAGAAAGGAAAGAAGCAAAAAGGAAATTTTTTGGCTGATCAACATTAATTTTCATTCTTTTTTTTTCTCTCCCCTCTTTACATCACTGGTGTCCTTGTTTGTCGTTGACGGGTGTGATGGTGTGTGTGTGTGTGTGTGTGTGTGTGTGTGTGTGTGTGTGTGTGTGTGTGTGTGTGTGTGTGTGTGTGGTGTGTTGTGTTGTATTGTGTGTGTGTATGTGTGTGTGTGTGTGTGTGTGTTCCCGCGCGCATGTGTGTGTGTGTGTGCGCGCGCGCATGTGTGTGTGTGTGCATTGTGAATATTATTTCGTTGTTGCAAAAGATATATATGATATTGTATTGTATTGCATTGCATTGTATTGTATTGTATTGTATTGTATTACTCTTTTGTGACAACAGATTTCTCTGTGAGAAATTCGGGATGTTTTCCCCAGGGAGAGCGCATCGCTTCACTGAGAGCGCCACCTTTTTATTTTATTTTTTTATTGTTATTGTTGTTGATTTTTTTTCCTGCCTGCAATTTCATACGTTTTCCTATCGAAGTGGAATTTTCTCCATAATGTTGCTAGGGACAACATATTTGTCGCCACGGGTTTATTTTGCGTGCGCTAGGTGCATGATGCACACGTGACCTCGGAATGACTAGCGTCCAGACCACCACTCAAGGTCTAGTGGATGGGGATAAAATACTGGTGACTCTGGGATTCGAACCAGTGCGCTCAGATTCTCTCGCTTCCTAGGCGAACGCGTTACCACCAGACCAACACTCCACACAATAAAATAAAGGGGGTATATTTCATAGTATTGTGATTCAGAAATGAAAGGAGGTCGTCATATGGTTTGGCTTTTTTCTGTCTTGTTGCTTGCCGCAACAGAAGAGATTCATGATCTTTTCTGACTCCTTGTCAGCCCTGGAGGCGATCGCCTGCAGGAATATCACTCATCCCAAACTGCTGGAATTTTATGAAACTTTTACTCTCGCAACGAAGAAAGGATACGAGGTTGTGTTGGCCTGGGTTCCCGGACATGTTGGCATTCGTGGTAACGAAAGGGCGGACCTGCTGGCCAGGAACGCTGTAAAGAAAGAATTGTCCAGATCCTTGGTACCCTATACAGACATGAAGCGGAAGGTCAACACTTACGTTAAGGATCTTTGGCAAGAGGAATGGAACACCCAGACGGACAACAAGCTCTTCCAGATCCGTCCAGACCTAAAAGAGACCCTCCCTTCGGGGGTGAAGAACAGAAAGGAGGAGTCTGTGCTGTGCAGACTGCGTACGGGGCACACTTTTTTTTTTTTTTTTTTTTACTCATTCTTACTTGTTGAAGGGGGAGGAGGCCCCTCGATGCATTCCCTGTGACGAGCCTCTCACCGTGAAACACGTGCTCCTTGACTGTTGGGATCTGCATGACGTTAGACGCAGACATTACACGGCGGTTTCTTTGAAGACTTTGTTTCGTGATGTCCCTCCGTGGGCGCTGATGGACTTCTTAAAAGAAGTGAACCTTTTTAACCAGATTTGAAGGTTTTAAACTATGGAAGTTTTCTTTTAACTTTGGAGTGGAAAGTTTGAAGTGGTGACTCGTTTTAATTGTTTTTTTTTTTTTTTATCCTTGTAGTAGTTATTGACGCGGCGATAGCCTTGAGATGGCCTTAGTGGTCGGCGAGGCTCTAAGCACCATAATTTCATTTCATTTGCTTGCCGCTCATTGTTGATACAAAGCAAAGTGTCTTCGATTCTTTGCTGATGCCTACTATTGCGCGTGTCATGGTGGTATCAGTATCAGTTTCAGTAGCTCAAGGAGGCGTCACTGCGTTCGGTCAAATCCATATAGGCTACACCACGTCTGCCAAGCAGATGCCTGACCAGCAGCGTAACCCAACGCGCTTAGTCAGGCCTTGAGAGAAAAAATACAATAACAAAAATTAAAAAACCCCAACAAAACAAAACAAATAAAATAAATAAATAAATAAATAAATAATAATAAATAAATATATAAAAATACTACTGCTGATAATAATATTTATAAGGCGCAAAATCTTGATGAAGTCAAAGTGCACGCACACACACACACACACACACACACACACACACACACACACACACACACACATACACACACACACACACACACACACACACACACACACACACACACACACACACACACACACACACACAAAATGTCTTGGTAGAAAAAAAAAGAGAAGAAGAAAAAAAAACAACCCAAAATAAACCCAGGTCTGCTCACATGATCTGATGAATAAGTTTCCACCTTGAACCTGGGGAAAAAAACAACAAAACCTTGACCACAAACACATTTAATAACGAGTTTACAAATAAAGGATATCTACCAAGATCACCATAAACCACTTTGTTTGGTGTTTTCACTGGCACTCCCAAGAATCGCTTACATGCTAATAAATGAATTTTTTTCCCTACATTCTCTAGTCTATTCATACCCCAAATTTCTGATGCATACAACAGGCTGTACCTTTACATCAAATATTTTGAAAAATACTGCATATGACATTTCTTTATACTTTTGAAAAGCCTTCACAAGGCACGTGGTTGCCCTTTTGCCTTTCACAACAAGATGTTCGGTCCCCCTTTTGGGACTTATCTTTGATGTGAATGTATACCCTAAATAACAGTATTCATTTACTACTTCTATTTCTTCATCTTCAAAAAAACACTTCTCATGCCTACCTAAAAACCCGCCTTTTCTGAACACCATTATTTTTGTCTTCTGCACATTAATTTTCAACTTCATCACCTGACAGCATGATTTAAGAATATTCAGTTGATTCTGAAGTCCTATTGGAGTTGTTGATAATATATATATATATATATATATATATATATATATATATATAGAGAGAGAGAGAGAGAGAGAGAGAGAGAGTTGTTAAGGAAAATGAAAAGAAAAATAAAGAATTTGATATAAAGGGAATCCTGTTCTACGAACACACACACACACACACACACACACGCACACTCATCATCCCCTCACTTCTCCCCTCCTCACCCCCCCCCCCCCCCTTGACCACAAACACAGTGCACCCAGGCTGAACTCAGAGCCCTGTGAAACTGACAACTCTCGCTCAGCACGTGCTGGCATCACTGTGTGTCGTGTGAGTACGAGTTGTGGATTCACTTAATTTCCTTTTGCCCAAGTTTGGCGAGGCGTGTTGGAACAACTTGCCTCTGTCTTCTTTACCAGCTCGACAAGCCAAGTCGTAGCATTCAGGCACCAACCACCAACGTTGGGGTTTCAGTGCAAGAATACTCTGGCATGAAACCATCGGATTCTTACACACTATAAGACGTGTGCTTTATGAAGCATGTAGAACAACTCATCCTTTCCAACAGCGCTACTTTCAACGAACCAAGACCCAAGCCCGCGGCAAGCTGACAGTTATGGCAGCGCTAGTCAACTGTATACGTCGCTTAATTAATTCTTTCATCGCCAAGTTTCTGTGTGAAAAAATAAAACCAGTCTCTTAATTCGGGCAACGAAACTGATTGGTCATTTGAAGAACAAGCATTATCATGAAAGACTCGCTTTCCTTAAGCTCTACCTAGTCTAGAACACAGGAGGCAGCGTGGAGATATGATTGATTGCTATAAATACATACACGGAATCTACAAGACCACAAATCCCGAACTATCACCTGCAGAAAGCAGAGACAGAAGAGGTAACAGTTCAATGTTAAATAAATCACATTGTAGACTGAAAGTGCGCAGTTCCTTCTTTACTGAGCGAGTCGTTAATAAATGGAACGGTTTGCCAGACAGTGTTGTGACTGCCCCAACCATGTTATCTTTCAAGACTAAGTTAGACGCTCATTGGGCCAACTCTCCAAGTATGTATGGATTCAGTATGCTATCATTAGGCCACGCATGCTGGTATACTGTTTCTTACTGAACGACGAACAGGCCTTCACAGGCTTCAAACGTCTGATTCCAGTTCAAGTTCAAGTAATTCTTTCATCGCCAAGTTTCTGTGTGAACAAAAAAGTCTCCTGAGCCAGATATTTTCGAATCGGTGCTCCCAGTCACATGATTTGGTTCACGTGAAAAAAACACAGTGGGTTTGTGTTCACTTCAACGTTTGTCAACGGGGCGATGGTGTGTCAATTTCCTCTCGCGCTGGAAACTGATTTGGCTGTGGCTGTCAAACTTTGTTACACTGTGAAAAATAGTCCTTTTTAACAGAACCCATCCATGTCGGCTAAAGTTTCCAATGGCGGCGAACTGTTCAATCGACATAAGGTCGCACTGGCCGGAGAAAAAAAAAAAAATTAAACACCGCTCTGCGATGCTTCATGTCTGTGGCTGACTCTATAACCATGATTGAAATGACCAGTCAAGGCAGCCACACATTATAGTCGTCAAGGGCCCACGACTCCAGCATCGGCAGATCATGCCGCCGACAGTCAACCAGTTCACGGGCGTGTTTGCTGTCAAAACGTGACCGGCGTTTTGAAGACACGCGGGGTGATGCTGCTTGTGTCACACTGCACGAGGTGAGCTGAAAATTATCAGGTGGGGGGCAACACGAGTGACCAGCTGTCTGGCTCTGGCACCTGTAGTGTGCTGTGCTGTGCTGTGCTGTGCTGTGCTGTGTGGTGCTGTGTTGTGCTGTGGTGTGGTGATGTGCTGTGGTGTGTTGTGGTGTGCTGTGTGGTGCTGTGTTGTGGTGATGTGCTGTGTTGTGGTGATGTGCTGTGGTGTGGTGATGTGCTGTGTTGTGGTGATGTGCTGTGGTGTGGTGTGGTGATGTGCTGTGGTGTGGTGCTGTGTTGTGGTGATGTGCTGTGGTGTGGTGATGTGCTGTGGTGTGGTGTGCTGTGCTGTGTTGTGGTGCTGTGCTGTGTTGTTGACGTGGTATGATGTGCTGTGCTGTGTTGTGGTGCTGTGCTGTGCTGTGTTGTGGTGCTGTGCTGTGTTGTGTTGTGGTGCTGTGCTGTGTTGTTGACGTGGTATGATGTGCTGTGTTGTGTTGTGGTGCTGTGCTGTGTTGTGGTGCTGTGGTGTGCTGTGTTGTGCTGTGGTGCTGTGCTGTGTTGTGGTGCTGTGCTGTGCTGTGTTGTGGTGCTGTGCTGTGGTGTGTTGTGGTGCTGTGCTGTGTTGTTGACGTGGTATGGTGTGCTGTGCTGTGTTGTGGTGCTGTGCTGTGTTGTGGTGCTGTGCTGTGCTGTGTTGTGGTGCTGTGCTGTGTTGTGGTGCTGTGCTGTGCTGTGTTGTGGTGCTGTGCTGTGCTGTGTTGTGGTGCTGTGCTGTGTTGTGCTGTGCTGTGCTGTTGTGGTGCTGTGCTGTGCTGTGCTGTGTTGTTGTGCTGTGCTGTGCTGTGCTGTGCTGTGGTGCTGTGTTGTTGTGCTGTGCTGTTGTGTTGTGGTGCTGTGCTGTGCTGTGCGCATCTGTCGGTTAAAAGTAGATTGTTGTGTAGCGGTGTGTGTTTGTGTGAAACACAATGGAGATATTAGCAAAATGGCCGACTTTGCATATCTGCCGATAGTTTTAAACACACACACACACACACACACACACACACACTGTCGGAGGAAGCAGGAACTGCTGTCACATAATGGGAGATAACCCTATAGATAGATAGATAGATAGATAGATAGATGGATAGATAAAGAAGTAAATGCGTATTATATAAAAACGGACATTTAGTTAAAATGCCCCATACGCGATAATTACAGAGTTTGTGTACAAGGTGGTTTGGGGAGTGTGTAACCTGTGGTCCCTGCACAAAACAGACCGGGGTTGTCTTTGGGTTTCGTGGAAGACCGTAGCAAGATAAAATGGTTAAAAAATCCATCCACGCTTTTCACACACTGATGACCTGCCCTGCCCTGCCCTGCCCTGCCCTGCCCTTCACGACCGTCCTCTTGTCTCTGTCGTCGCCTCTTCGGATCTAGCTGTCTGGTTTATCTCTGAAGAAAATGGCTTCTGCACACACTCAGTGTGCTTGGGGACAATATTCACATTTCTTCCCCTGTTCTTTTCCGTTTATAAGACGGGGGGAAAAAAAACCCTTGTGAAATGGTTCGGGTAACGTTGTAACATATACTCCACATTTCTTCCCCTGTTCTTTTCCGTTTATAAGACGAAAAAAACCCCCAAACAAACTGTGAAATGGTTGATAACATTGTAATATATACTTCACATTTCTTCCCCTCCACTCTTTGACTGGCCTTCGTTACGTCTCTTTGACAGGGGAAGAAATGTAGTGTATGTGTCATAATGCTGTTTAAACAGCTTTACGATTTCTCTGTCTTCGGGACGAAACTGAATGAAAAGAACATAGGGGAAGAAATGTGGATGTTGCCTGCTTCAGTTCAAGACAGGATAAGGGTTTGTAGTAGCAGTAGTAGCAGTAGCAGTTGTAGTAGTAGAATAGGGACTGGCAAGTCATCTGCCTGGACCCCTCTACCTTTTTATGTCCCCATCAAATCTTCATCTTCACTTCTTCCATTTTATTTTATTTATTTTCTTCTTTTGTTTGTTGATGTTGGGCGGGGTACGCACGTTCACTTCTGTAAGAAACTTTGTTTTATTCATCATAATAAAAAAAAAAAAAAAAAGGTTTCTTTTAAGATGGTGTTGGTGTCATGGAGATTTTTGAACGTGTTAGTATTTTGTGCAAGTTTAACTTCGGTTGGTAGTGCATTCCATGTTTGTGCAATTCGGTTAGCCAAAGATTTTTTTTTTCTAATGTTGGTGTTGCAGTGTTCTACCAAACAAATTTCTTTACCGAGTTCCTTGTACTATCATAGTCCGACATTCTAAAGATATGTCTTGCATTTACATCATTTATGTTATTTAATAACTTATAAGTTTCAATCAAATCTCCTCTTACTCTAATACCTTTTAGTGAGTGTAGATTTAAGTATGAAAGTCTTTGTTGATAGCTCATATTCTTGCATTCTTTTAATAATACAGTGGAGTGATGGCCTAGAGGTAACGCGTCCGCCTAGGAAGCGAGAGAATCTGAGCGCGCTGGTTCGAATCACGGTTCAGCCGCCGATATTTTCTCCCCCTCCACTAGACCTTGAGCCGTGGTCTGGACGCTAGTCATTCGGATGAGACGATAAACCGAGGTCCCGTGTGCAGCACGCACTTAGCGCACGTAAAAGAACCCACGGGAACAAAAAGGTTGTTCCTGGCAAAATTCTGTGGAAAAATCCACATCGATAGGAAAAACAAATAAAACTGCATGCAGGAAATTTAAAAAAAAAAAAAAATGGGTGGCGCTGTAGTGTAGCGACGCGCTCTCCCTGGGGAGAGCAGCCCGAATTTCACACAGAGAAATCTGTTGTGATATAAAGAAATACAAATGCAAATACAAATAATTTCGTTGCTCTTTTTGGACCCTTTCTTTTGCTATGGGTTGTCTCTTAAAGTATGGGTGCCACATAATATTACCATATTCTACATGCGATCTAACTAATGCTTTACATAGATTGAGAAATATTTTTTGTGTTTGTGGGTGGCTGAGTGTCGACTGGCTTTGAGTCAAGAAGACTTCTTTGTCACCCTCACTTACAGTGTTCCATCCAGTCACTGACTTAATCTGCCGACAGGGCGGTCAGGGATTTCCATACGAGTCATTGTAAGTTGAATAACTGGTACCGTCAGCTGTAAATGAGAAAAAAAACAAAGATGCTTTGTCCTGTGTGACCCCAGAGAGAGACAGAGGGGGGAGAGAGAGGGGGAAGGAAAAAGAGAGATAGGGAGAGAGGGGGGAGAGAGATGGAGACACATACATGCACACACACACACACACACACACACACACACACACACACACAACACACACACACAACACCACACAACACACACACAACAGCACACACACACATACACAACACACACACACACACACACACACACACACACACACACACACACACACACACACACACACACAGAGACGACCTGCACATAAGATATCTGTCTGCCTCTTTTCCTACGTGTCCCTTTCTGTCTGTCTATCTCTGTCTGCCTGTCCCCACCCCCTTCTCTGTCCACCTACCCCCATTACCCCTCTGTTTTTGTTTCACCAGTACAGGGCTGGGTGAAAAGAAAAAAAAAGCATATTTGCTAATCTCATTTACTCGTTACATAAAATTTCGTTTCGTTTTGTCTCCCTCCTCTCCACCCTCTCTCCTTTTCTCTCTTTCTTTCTTTCTCTCTCTCTCTCTCTCTCTCTCTCTCTCTCTGTGCCTCTGTCTGCCTTCTCTGTGTCTCTGTCTCTCTGTCCTCTGTCTGTCCGTCTGTCTGTCTGTCTCTGCCATTCTCTCTCTCCCTCCTTCCCGCCCCCCTCTCTCTCTCTCTTACAGTATCTGAGTGATAATAAAAGAGTCCTGCACACTAAGGCGCTAACACCAACCCCATCCCTTTATCTCACATGCCCTTTGTCACTGTCATTGTCACTGTCACTGTCACACGCTTCACAACGCTGATCAGTCATTTCCCCGCAGAGACAGACCCCCCAAACTGGGCCCCACGCCCCTCCTCCCCTGTCACCCCCCCCCGCCCCAACCCCCATCACACACTGTGTGAACAGACTGACGGCCTCACTGCTCCTCACACGTCACAACCCAGCTCACGTCACAACTTCTCACACGTCACCACCCATCACACGTCACCTCACACGTCACCACCCATCACACGTCACCTCCCATCACACGTCACCTCACGTCACCACCCATCACACGTCACCTCACACGTCACCACCCATCACACGTCACCACCCATTACACGTCACCTCACGTCACCACCGATCACCACCCATCACCTCGCACGCCACCACCCATCACACGTCACCTCACACGTCACCACCCCTCACACGTCACACCACACACATGACCACGGCCCAAGTCACGCCTCCAAACAGGGTCAACTTCACCTCGTGTTTCTCCAAACCAACCCAGTCAGGCGACGCGTATATACATTACATACACCAGTTCTCGTTTGTGAGCGCATAAGACTTGGGGGGGGGGGGGGGGCGGGGGGGGGGGGGGGGGAACGAGCCGAGTGTTTTGATTGGTGGGTCGCGCTGAGTCGTGGGTGTTCATGGGGAAAGAAAGAAAGAAAAGAGAAGATGGCGACTGGGCGTCTGAGGAGGGAGGGAAGGAAGGAAGAAATGGATGGCTGATTGAACACGGAGATGACAGTTGGCGCCACAAGGTTTTACATGCTATGCGTGAGAGGTGTCATTTTTTTTTTATTCTCTTAAGTTTTCAGTTTCTCAAGGAGGCGTCACTGTGTTCGGACAAATCCATATACGCTACACCGCATCTGATATGCAGATGCCTGACGAGCAGCATAAGCCCGACGCGCTTGTCAGGCCTTTGAGTGCATGCTTTTATAATTGTGTACCTGTCAAGAGTGGATTTTTTTCGTACATAATTTGTCGCACGTAATTTGTCACCACCGCATCTCACGTCACCTCACACGCTTTGATTTGTCTCTGCACAAGACTTAGCGCTATATAAATACCATTATTATTATTATTTATTATTATTATTATTATTATTTTGCCAGGGGACAATATACTCTCGTTGCCATGGGTTCTTTTTTTCAGTGCGCCAAGTGCGTGCTGCACACGGGGGACATGCGTTTATCGTCTCATCCGAAAGACTAGACGGGACGCTCAGTTTGATTTTCCAGTCAAAACTTTCGAGGAGAAAAAGGGCGGGGGGGGGTGGGGGGTGGGGGTGGGGGGGTGGTGGTGGAGCGGGAATCGAACCCAGACCCTCACGGACTCTGTATTGGCAGAGCTGTGTCAACCCCCCCCCCCAACCCCCCCCCCCCCCCCAAAAAAAAAAAAAAAAAAAAAAAACTGAATAAAAGATTAATTGTTGGGGTAAAAGGATACAGAGATAAAGTACATAACGAAAATGAAAGTTCTTATAAAACTCAACATTTCTTTCTTTCTTTCTTTCTTTTTTTCTTTCTTTCTTTCTTTCTTTCCGTTTTTTCTCTCTCTCTCTTCCTCTATCTCCCTCCCTCTCCCATCCATCCCTTCCACCCTCTATCTCTATCTCTCACACGCATATACACACTCACACTCACACGCGCACGCACAACACACAGCAAACAACACAACACACACACACACATACATACATACATACATACATACTCAGACGCGCACGCACAACACACACACAAACACGACACGACACGACACGACACGACACGACACGACACGACACAGACACACACAGACACACACAGACAGACACAGACAGACACACACACACACACGGACACACAGACAGACACACACGGACACACACACACACAGACACACAGACAGACAGACACACACACACACAGACACACACGCATACAGACACAGACACACACACATAGACACACACAACACAACAAACAGTACACACACACACAAACACAACACACTCACACACACACACATACCGCACCCCCCTCCCATCCCCTGCACACTAACACAGAGAACGTGACAAAGTGTCATGAAGAACAATAACGTGGTTCCACCAATAACTCCTCGATTCTGCTGATGATGCAAAGCGACGATGACGATGAATAGTGTTGACAATGACTGATGACAGCGATGAGTGATGATGCCGCTGAGTGAAAAGGTCATTGATTGAACGAAAAAAAGCACACACAAAAAAAACAAAAAAACAAAAAAAACACAATCCCCCCAAAAAAACAAAACAAAAGGGGTGCTGCCATATCGATTTCAATTTCTCTGTCATGATCTCTGTCTGTCTGCACGTTTGTCTGTCTCTCCTCATCTCTCTCTCTCCCTCCCTCTCTTAACTCCTTTCCCCCCATTTTATCTCTCTCTCTTCTCTCCTCTCCCTCCTTCTCCCACTCTCTCCCCCCACTTCTCTATGCCCCTCTCTCCACTTTCTATACTCCCCCCCCCCTCTATCTCCGTCTCTCTCTCTGGGCTCCTCACGCCCCTCTGTCTCCACTCCTCTCTCCCCCTGTCTCTCTCTCTCTCTCTCTTTCTTTATACTCCTTTCTCCCACCTCTGTCCCTATCTCGCTCTCTACATTCCTCTCTCCCCCTGTCTCTCTCTCTCTCTCCACACCTGATGTCTCCCACCTCTCTCTCCCTCTCTCTCCATTCCTACCCCCCCCCCCTGTGTCTCCCCCCTCTCTCTCTACACTCCTCTCCCTCTCTCTCCATTTCTGTCTACACCTGTCTCTCCCCATCTCTTTCCACTCCTGTCTGTCTTCCACCTCTCTCCCTCTCTCTCTCCATTCCTCTCCCCCTCCATTCCTCTCCCCCCCCTGTCTCTCCCCCCTCTCTCTTCACTCCTGTCTCCCACCTCTCTGTCCCCCTCTCTCTCCATTCCTCCCTCTCCCCCTCACTCTCCCTCTCCATTCCTCTCTCCCCCTGTCTCTCCCCCTCTCTCTCCATTCCTCCCCCCTGTCTCTCCCCCTCTCTCTCCATTCCTCCCTCTCCCCATCACTGTCCCTCTCCATTCCTCTCTCCCCCTGTCTCTCCCCCCCTCTCTCTCTCCACTCCTGTATGTCTCCCACCCCTCTCTCTCTCTCCATTCCTCTCTCCCCATCTCTCTCTTCAATCCTGTTTGTCTCCCACCTCTCTCCTTCTCTCTCTCCATTCCTCCCTCTCCCCATCACTGTCCCTCTCCATTCCTCTCTCCCCCTGTCTCTCCCCCTCTCTCTCTCTCCACTCCTGTATGTCTCCCACCCCTCTCTCTCTCTCCATTCCTCTCTCCCCATCTCTCTCTTCAATCCTGTTTGTCTCCCACCTCTCCCCCCCCCTCTCTCTCTCCATTCCTCTCTCCCTCTGTCTCTCCCCCCTCTCTCTCTTCAATCCTGTTTGTCTCCCACCTCTCCCCCCCTCTCTCTCTCCATTCCTCTCTCCCTCTGTCTCTCCCCCCTCTCTCTCTTCACTCCTGTTTGTCTCCCACCTCTCCCCCCCCTCTCTCTCTCCATTCCTCTCTCCCCCTGTCTCTCCCCATCTCTCTTCACTCCTGTATGTCTCCCACCTCTCCCCCCCTCTCTCTCTCTCCATTCCTCTCTCCCCCTGTCTCTCCCCATCTCTCTTCACTCCTGTATGTCTCCCACCTCTCTCCCCCTCTCTCTCTCCATTCCTCTCTCACCCTGTCTCTCCCCCCTCTCTCTCTTCACTCCTGTCTGTCTCCCACCTCGCTCCCTCTCCCGCTCTCTCCATTCCTCTCTCCCTTCACTCCCCCTCTCCCCTCCCTTTCTCTCTTCTCTCTCCATTCCTCTCTTCCCCCCCCCCCTCTCTCTCTCTCTTTTTTTTCTTTCTCAGGGTCTGTCTGTCTGTCTCCCTGTCTGCCTTTCTCACGCACCCTCCCTCTCTCTCTCTCTCTTTCTCCTCTTCCATCAATCCACGACGGAGGGGCGATGGCCTATAAATGAATGAACCATCCATTTCTTTTCCCCCTCTCTCTTCCGCCACCCTTCTCTCTGTGTCTTGCCTCCCATTCATCGCTTTTGTCTGTCTCTCTGTCAGTCTGTCTCTCTGTCTCTGTCCACGTACACACACACACACACACACACACACACACACACACACAAACACACGCACACGCACACGCATGCACGCACGCACGCACACACACACACACACACACACACTCAAGATACCGGAAATAGAATTTGGCAGAACAGTAATTCTTCATGATATCCGAAAGCATTTAAATGCTCGTGCGTGCGCGTGTTCAAGCGCGCGCGCGTGCTTGTGTGTGTGTGTGTGTGTGTGTGTGTGTGTGTGTGTGTGTGTGTGTGTGATGGAGAGAGAGAGAGAGAGAGAGAGAGAGAGCTTGAGTGTGTTAACTCTATCAGAAGGTTCAACGTGTTTGCCACAACATTAATCACAGCCTTAATCACCCTGGTTTTTTTTTGTCCAGCCCGCAATCCATTTGATGTAACCCCCGCTCCCTCTCTGCATTATATCAACTCATTTCTAGTTCTGCTTTATAAAACCATTCAATGCAAAATAGACATCTCATTTCAGCTGCATTTCAGCTGCACCCATACGAGTTCTCACCCCAAACCTCAGGCAGCCAGCCAACATCTGTATGAAGCTGTCGGTGTTGTTAAGGTACGAGACCACCTTCTGAAGAAGACCCTGCGCTGTTTTCTGCTTAGTCATTCAGAAGGTGATGTGCTGATTCAGCAGGGCCACGATGTTTGCTTTAATCCCTTGACTGTTGATTCAGGGCTGTCAGACAGCTTACAGGTCAGGGTGTCAGTGAAGGGCTGTCACCTCACTGAGATCAGACAGCTTACAGGTCAGGATGTCAGTGAATGGATGTCTCCTCACTGAGATAAGACAGAAGCTTACAGGTCAGGATGTCAGTGAAGGGCTGTCACCTCACTGAGATAAGACATAAGCTTACAGGTCAGGGTGTCAGTGAAGGGCTGTCACCTCACT
Source organism: Babylonia areolata (assembly GCF_041734735.1). NCBI lineage: Eukaryota > Metazoa > Mollusca > Gastropoda > Neogastropoda > Buccinidae > Babylonia > Babylonia areolata. The sequence goes on from NC_134896.1 coordinate 52,239,503, forward strand.
GAGATAAGACAGAAGCTTACAGGTCAGGATGTCAGTGAAGGGCTGTCACCTCACTGAGATAAGACATAAGCTTACAGGTCAGGATGTCGGTGAAGGGCTGTCACCTCACTGAGATAAGACAGAAGCTTACAGGTCAGGATGCCAGTGAAGGGCTGTCACCTCACTGAGATAAGACAGAAGCTTACAGGTCAGGATGTCAGTGAAGGGCTGTCACCTCACTGAGATAAGACAGAAGCTTACAGGTCAGGATGTCAGTGAAGGGCTGTCACCTCACTGAGATAAGACAGAAGCTTACAGGTCAGGATGTCAGTGAAGGTCTGTCACCTCACTGAGATAGGACAGCTTACAGGTCAGGATGTCAGTGAAGGGCTGTCACCTCACTGAGATAGGACAGCTTACAGGTCAGGGTGTCAGTGAAGGGCTGTCACCTCACTGAGATAGGACAGCTTACAGGTCAGGATGTCAGTGAAGGGCTGTCACCTCACTGAGATCAGACACAGATTACAGGTCAGGATGTCAGTGAAGGGCTGTCACCTCACTGAGATAAGACAGCTTACAGGTCAGGATGTCAGTGAAGGGCTGTCACCTCACTGAGATAGGACAGCTTACAGGTCAGGATGTCAGTGAAGGGCTGTCACCTCGCTGTGTGCGCACACTGTGTGCGTGTGGTGTGCGTGTGTGTGTGTGTGTTCGTGTGTGTGTGTGTGTGTGTGGAGGATGGGTGTGTGTGTGTGTGTGTGTGTGTGTGTGTGTGTGCTCGCGCGCGCGCGTGCATGTGCCTTCAACCAGTGAGTTCTCTTTGTTATTTACAGCATCCATCACATCGCTAATTGTTCCCGCTTGGGATTACTGAAGTGGTTTGAAATCGAATAGAACTGAATTTGGAACTGAATCGAATTAAGCCCCATGTTGGTTTGTTGTTGTTGTTGTTGTTGTTGTTTTTAATTCTTTTTTTTTCTTTCTTAAATTCAGTTCGTTTTATGTGTGTGTTTTTTTTTCAATTCTGATTCCCTTTGATTTCATTCTGTGTGCTTTGGTTTTCAGCAGCGCTTAACTGAACATGGAACTCAACAACGGGCCCTATCTTTTGGTTTGGTTTCGCTGTATTCACAGCAACTTTTATCCATCATTGGCCACTTTACCAGCTGGCCTGAGTGGGTCAAGGAGAAGGGGGGATGGGGGTTGAGTGGGGTTGGGGTGGGGGGGGGGGGAGGAAGATAATGTAATGCGATGTGTTGAACTGCACTGTATTGCATTGCATTGCATTGCATTGCATTGCATTGCAGTGTAGTGTCGTGTTCTGTACTGTTCTGTAGTGTAGTGTAGTGTAGTGTAGTGTAGTGTTACCTTTTGTCACAACTGATTTCCACTGTGTGAAAATTCCCGGACATTGCTCGTCGCCATAGTCCAGCGCCACCCATATATTTTTTGCCCCCTTTTCTTTCCGCTTGCAAGGGTGTTTGTTTTTACTGTTAAAGTGAATATTTCTACATCATTTTGCTGTTGTCTTTGGGACACAACGTGGGTGGTTTTTTTAAATTTTTATTTAATTAATTTTTTTTTATACGTGCACTAAATGCATGCTGCACACAGGACCCCCGCTTTATCGCCTCATCCCAAAGGCTAGCACCCTGACCACCACTCAAAGTTTGGTGGGTTGGGGGGGGGGAAGAGTAGAAAATCCCGGTCCGTATAATCCATGGACTCGAACCCGTAGGACACTGGCTACCTAGTGGGGCCCCTTACCACCGGGTCACCGCCGCTCCATGTGAGGTAGGGATGGGAAGGAAAAAGGAAGTGCAGTGGTGGTGGTGATGATGCTTGCATCGCACCTATCCACGCTCATGTGGAGTGATGGCCTAGAGGTAACGCGTCCGCCTAGGAAGCGAGAGAATCTGAGTGCGCTGGTTCGAATCACAGGCTCAGCCGCCGATATTTTCTCCCCCGCCCCCCCTCGCCACTAGACCTTGAGTGGTGGTCTGGACGCTAGTCATTCGGATGAGACGATAAAACCGAGGTCCCGTGTGCTGGCATGCACATAGCGGACGTAAAAGAACCCACGCACGGCAACAAAAGGGTTGTCCCTGGCAAAATTCTGTAGAAAATTCCACTTCGATAAGGAAAACAAAATTGCACGCAGGAAAAAATCCAAAAAAAAAAAAGGAAAAAAAAGGGGGTGGCGCTGTAGTGTATCGACGCGCTCTCCCGGGGGAGAGCAGACCGAATTTCACACAGAGAAATCTGTTGTCACAAAAGAGTAATACAATACAATACAATATCATATATATCTTTTGCAGCAACGAAATAATATTCAGAGAAATACAAAATGCAAAACCAAGATTTAATCGCTTTGCAAACACGAGTTATTTGCACACCCCGCCTAGTATAGTAGGCAGCCATACTCGGATTTCGGGGATATGAATATTGGTTAGGTTCTTGTTTCCATAACCCACCGAACGCTGACGTGGATCACAGGATCGTGTTTTAAGTGCGCATTTGATCTTGTACATGCTGGAAAAACACGAAGGCGATTCAGACACTAGCTGATCGGCACATATGTTGACCTGGGAGAAGATCGAACCCCTCCCTCCCCCCCCCCCCCCCCCCCCCCCCCGCCCACTCTACCCCCCCCCCCCCACAAATCTCCACCCTTCACCCACCAGGTGTGTCTTCTTCTTCTGCGTTCACTCGTATGCACACGAGTGGGCTTTTACGTGTATGACCGTTTTTACCCCGCCATGTAGGCAGCCATACTCCGTTTTCGGGGTGTGTGCATGCTGGGTATGTTCTTGTTTCCATAACCCACCGAACGCTGACATGGATTACAGGATCTTTAACGTGCGAATTTTGATCTTCTTCTTGCAAAAACACACACGAAGGGGGTTCAGGCACTAGCAGGTCTGCACATATGTTGACCTGGGAAATCGGAAAAATCTCCACCCTTTACCCACCAGGCGCCGTCACCGTGATTCGAACCCGGGACCCTCAGATTGAAAGTCCAACGCTTTAACCATTCGGCTATTGCGCCCGTCACCAGGTGTGTCGAAACTTGGGGATGGAACTCGGAGAAACTCGGGGCCCAGAATCCAGCACTGGAACCACACGCCCCCCCCTCCCCGCCCCCCTCTTCCTGGAACCGTCAGTACCACCCCTCATGCAGGGCAGGCACGCGTGCAATCACATCGCTGATCATAATAATTATTATAAAGAGAGCATGTCTACTGGGCCGGGGGGGGGGCTTGTTGGTGTGTGTGGGGGGGTGATGGCGTGGGAGGTGGGGGGCGCGGAAGGGGGGGGGGGAGGGGGTATAACGATGTTTATTCTAACCCTTACCCCTCCACCCCCACCACCCCCACCCCGTGCGTCCCCCTCGCATCACTGCGCAGAGCTGGAGCAGTGGGTGTGTGGAAACAAGTTTTGGAAGTTGATCAGCCGTGAAGAATTAGGTCTGTATGTCTGTCAGTTTGTCTGTTTGTCAGTGTGCCTGCCTAGCCTGCTTGGCTGTCTGTCTGTCTGTCTGTCTGTGTGTCTTGCCGGGCTTGTCCAGTCCTGCTGACTGTGTGTGTGTGTGTGTGTGTGTGTGTGTGTGTGTGTGTGTGTGTGTGTGTGTGTATGATGAGTGGGGCATGTGGCGTGATGTGAAGCAGGCTGTGAAATTGTGGATGATTAAGTTTGTGTGGAGTGGTGGTGTGTGGTGTGTGGAGTGTGGTGTGTGGTGTGGTTGGTTGGGAAGGATGTTGTGTCTGGTGGTGGAGGCGTTTAGGACGAGATGTTTGACGCTGGGGGCGTGGAGGTTGGTGGGTGGGTGGGTGCGTTTTTTTTGGGGGGGGGCAGAGGTGTGTGTGTGTGTGTGTGTGTTGTGTGTGTGTGTGTGTGTGTGTGTGTGTGTGTGTTTGGAGGGTGTTTGTGGCGACTTTCTAAGTACTTCCATACCATGTGACTAAAGTTTTCCTGACAGAGTTGTAGACCTTGGATAACTGATTAATGATATCCAGAAAAAAAATGTTCAGGATGAAAAGCAATAACAAAAAAAAAAAAAAAAACACAAACAAAAAACTGACAACGAAAAAAAGCAACAAACAAAACAACCAAAAACAAAGCAACAATTAACAGCAACAACAACAACAACAAAACACACACACACACACACACACACACACAAGACCAAACAAACAACCCCCCCCCCCACCCTCCTAAAAAACAAAAACAAAACAAAACAAAAACACACACACAAAAAAAAGCTAAGACAAAAAACAAACAAACAAAACAGCAACAACAGAAAACAGCAACCAAAAACAAACTGCTTGTTTAGTGTCCATGCTGGCGTGCTCGTTGCTCCATGTATCATTAATCTAATGAGCTTGCTTCATGAAGAAATGTTTATGTTGTGGTTAAGCGTTCGCCAGTTACTATCAAGCGCGCGCAGCTGGGCATGACGATTTCGAAGTGGCTGCATTAATTTGTGCTGTCAGATTAAACCGATAATTCCTCGCATGTCTTAGCACACAAAAAACTATCATGTGCACATGGTATGTTTTTCTTGCTGTGAATTGGGATTAGTTCATACCTATGTGGGGTTTGGATTTCTTGATGACGAAGATGCTAGCAAGTGTAATACTGGAGACTTTCGGATCGTGTTAATCGATGCCATTATCATCATTGTGGTCATCATCAACATTGTCACCGTCATTTTTCGTCATGTATCATCATCCACATCATCGCCATCATCAGCATCATTATCATCATCCACATCGTCACCATCATTATCATCCACATCGTCACCATCATTATCATTATCATCATCCACATCGTCACCACCATCGTCACCATCATCATCATCAACATCATTATCATCATCCACATCACCATCATCATCATTATCATCCACATCGTCACCATCATCATCATTATCATCATCGTCACCATCATCATCATCATCATCATTATCATCATCCACATCGTCACCATCATCATCATCATCATCATTATCATCCACATCGTCACCATCATCATCATTATCATCATACACATCGTCACCATCATTATCATCATCCACATCGTCACCATCATTATCATTATCATCATCCACATCGTCACCATCATCATTATTATCATCATCATCCACATCGTCACCATCATTATCATTATCATCATACACATCGTCACCATCATTATCATCATTATCATCATACACATCGTCACCATCATTATCATCATACACATCGTCACCATCATTATCATTATCATCATCCACATCGTCACCATCATTATCATCATCATCCACATCGCCACCACCATCATTATCATCATCCACATTGTCACCATCATCATTATCATCATCCACATCGTCACCATCATCATCATTATCATCATCCACATCGTCACCATCATCATCATAATCACCATCCACATCGTCACCATCATAATTCATCATGTCATTGCTCCTGTCACCCTGACGATGCCGCTGATTAGACAGAACACGGCAGCACCTCAGAACTACAGGTTTGGTGGGAATCCTTTTTTTTTTTTTTTTTTTTTTACAAAACTTTCCCAGACTTTCATGCCACCATGATAACCACGGACCACCGTCATCGGGAGAAAGTTCAGTACAACTCATCACAGCTAAAAAACCTCGGGGAGAGAAAGTTTGAAGTCAAGGATTCAGCCCCTCTGAACCCCCCCCCCCCCCCCCCCCCCCCCCCCCTTCCCCACTGACAGTGCATTCTTGGAACCAAGACCTCAGTCCCCACCAACCTGACCCTGAGGGCGCCAGGCAATCGTTCGTTCACCTCCACCTCATTGCAAGTTAAAGTCCACTTTAAGCATGTCCTTAATGAAGTGTCGGACCGCCAGTGCGGATTTTGACTGAGCGGCTCCGCTCCTCGAGCCGGAGATTTTTTGAGGCGGGTCAGCCCCAAAACCTGATTTCCAAGGGATTTTTTCGCTTCCATAGTCCCCCCACACTGAAAATGGCTGACAGTGTTGGTGGCACCAAAAGAAAAGAAGTTCCAGCATGCGTCCGTTCTAGAGCCGACACGCAACTGGGCAAAAGTGTCGGAAACAAATGTGAAGCTGTATATTAAAAAAAAAAAGAACCAAGCTGGGCAAAAAGTCATTATGAAACAAACAATAACACTAAATCAAACTTTTCTCTTAACCCTTTCCCATCCTGCACTTAACACCTTCATATAATACTTTACCATCATGCATGTAACACCTTCATATAATAGTTCATCATCATCCACAGGTTTGGTGGGAATCCTTTTAACAAAACTTTTCCCAGACTTTCATGCCACCATGATAACCACGGACCACCGTCATCAGGAGAAAGTTCAGTACAACTCATCACAGCTAAAAAACCTCGGGGAGAGAAAGTTTGAAGTCAAGGATTCAGCCCCTCTGAACCCCCCCTCTTCCCCACTGACAGTGCATTCTTGGAACCAAGACCTCAGTCCCCAACAACCTGACCCTGAGGGCGCCAGGCAATCTATCGTTCACCTCCACCTCATTGCAAGTTAAAGTCCACTTTAAGCATGTCCTTAATGAAGTGTCGGACCGCCAGTGCGGATTTTGACTGAGCGGCTCTGCTCCTCGAGCCGGAGATTTTTTGAGGCTGGTCAGCCCCAAAACCTGATTTCCAAGGGATTTTTTCGCTTCCATAGTCCCCCCACACTGAAAATGGCTGACAGTGTTGGTGGCACCAAAAGAAAAGAAGTTCCAGCATGCGTCCGTTCTAGAGCTGACACTCAGCTGGGCAAAAGTGTCAATCAAATCAAATCAATCAAAAACACTTTATTAATCCACATGGAAATTAAGTTGTGCAATCACAGGCTCATTGTAAACACTGGCATAAAATCATGCGCAACATAAGAAGAGATTAAAACTAGTCAAATAAGAATTCCCAATAGCTGACGATATACTAACCCCCAACCCCCCACCCCGCCACACACATGCTCATGTTAAGACAATAGGGTATTGCACAACAATATTAACAAATGAAAACATCCAACAAAAAAAGGGTATAAGATTACTAAAAATGACATGCGCGCACGCACGCACGCACGCACACACACACACACACACACACACACACGTTAAGACCATAAGGTATTGTACAACAATACATAAATAAAAACATCAAGGGAATAAATCGTATATATAAGTAAAATGCACACACACACACACACACACACACACACACACACACACACACACACACACACACACACACACACACACAAACAACGTATGCATGCACATAACATATGTCACGCCAATAAGATTAGAACATTAACATTAAGATACATGAAATCCAAGTAAAATAAGAAAATATTTTAAAATCACTTCCGATCACACACACAAAAAAAATGCTTGCTTGCCCGTGCTCACCCGCTCAGTCCCACGTGGATGCACGCATAATGTCTGCTCCCATACACTCGTCTGCTGGTGAAGTTCAGGTGTTGCTGTGGCGAGGGGGCTTGGGGGGTGGGGGGGTTCACTTAGTGTATTGGATGTTTTGATTGTGTGCGCGAATGGCTGTAGGAATAAATGAATTAATGTATCGAGATGTTCTTGCGCGTGGAGCTCTAAACCTACCACTTATGTCTGACCTTCTGCTATTAATGTCATCATGTAGTGGGTGTCTTACGTCGGTCAAAATTGTTATTAGTCTGTCAGTCAGTTTTCTATTGTGCATGTCGCTAAAGGTGTCTTGTCTTATACCCACCACCCCACCCGCTTTCCTGATGACTTTTTCCAACCTGTCTTTGTCATGTTTGGTCAGGTTTCCCCCCCAGCACACGGCTCCGTATGTTAAAACACTACAGACAACAGATGTGTAAAACATTTGGAGCATCTGCTTGCATACATTAAAAGATTTCATTTTTCTAAGACAGTACATGCGACTGTTGCTCTTTTTAATGAGTGCAGTTGAGTTTTCATTCCAAGACAGCTTATTGTCGATTATCACACCGAGATATTTGTATGAGTCTACTTGTTCGACCACTTCATTTTTTGTGATGATTTTACTTAAAGTTGATTTCTTTTTTCTGAAGTCGATTACAAGCTCTTTGGTTTTGCAAACATTCAGCTCAAGGAAATTTTCTTCACACCAGTTCACAAACCTGTCAATTTCTCTTCGGTAGTCAGTGTCATCGTCATCAGTAATAAGTCCTGTCAGTGCGGAGTCATCTGCAAACTTAACGAGGGGACACGAATTGGTCAGGCTTCTGCATTCAGCCGTATACAAGGTAAAAAGAAAAGGCGAGAGGACTGTACGTTGTGGTGCACCTGTGTTTGTGAAAGAGACAGTAGACATAAAATCATTTAATTTTACAAACTGAGGCCTTTTAGTAAGATAGTCTAAAACCCATAAAATCGTCGGAAAAGCGAGTCCCATGTGCATCAGCTTTTTTGCTAAGAGGTGAGGTTGAATTGTATTAAAAGCACTAGAAAAATCAAAGAACATCAAGCGGACACAGGTATTTGATTTGTCTAGGTGTTCATAGATTTTGTTCAAGACAAACAGTATTGCATCATCCGTACATCTGTTTCTCCTGTATGCAAATTGCAAGGGGTCTAAAAATGGTTTGACAGACTCCTGCAGATAGACAAGTATCACTCTCTCAAAAACTTTCATCACAGCAGATGTCAGTGCTACAGGACGGAGGTCATTCATACATGAAACATGTGTTTTCTTAGGTACAGGTATAATGCAGGAAGTTTTCCAGATAGATGGTATTTTGCATTCACTAAGAGACTGATTAAAAATAATTGTTAAAATCTGGTAGAGCTGAGCTGCACAGTATTTCAGTGTATTTGATCGGATCATATCAGGACCAGGTGCTTTGTTTGGTTTCACTCGTTTTAATTGTGAAAGCACTTCCTCTTCAGACACAACAATGCATTCGTCCTTCTTAACATTTAAAATATCACTTAAATCTTGTCTTTCTGCGCTAAAATCGTGACAATCAAAACGAGCAAAAAAGTCATTCAGTTTGTTTGCTTCTTCTTCTGATGATGATAAAACCGTTTCTTTCCCCCCCTTTCTACCTTTGTATCCACTCATTAGTTTCATCCCTTCCCACACCCCTTTCATGTTGTTGCTGAGTAATTTGTTTTCTATTTTCCGCTTATAGTTTTCTCTGCCCTCTTGCAAGTCTTTCTTAACCTGTCTTTGTGCTTCCCTAATCTCTTCTTTTACCCCTCCCTTAAAAGCACTTTTCTTAGCATTAAGAGTACCTTTAATCCGTTTCGAAATCCAGGGTTTGTTATTGGCAAAAATTTTAACATCTCTAGCTGGAACAACACAATCTTCACAAAACTTAATGTAATCTGTAACTGTATCTGCTAATTCACATACATTGTCCGTGGCCTCAACAAACACATTCCAGTCTGTGCACTCAAAACAGCCTCTTAAGGTGTCAATGGAGTCAGCTGACCAGTCACGCACTGACACTTTCACAGGCGGCTGACGTTTCACTAAAGGTCTGTAACGTGGCAACAGATAGGTTAGGCTGTGGTCAGAACGTCCAAGGGGTGGCAGCTGTACAGAAGAATAAGAATCCGGTACATTAGAATAAAACAAATCAATTGTCTTGTTCTCGCGGGTTGGGACAGTAACATGCTGGTAAAAATTTGGAAGTGTCTTTTTAAGAGAACAGTGATTAAAATCCCCGGTTAAAAGTTTCAAAGAGTCAGGTGCCTTTGCCTCAAGATCGTGTATGTGGGTGGCAATTGCGTTCTCTGCTTCACTCGCACTGGCTTTGGGGTGAATATACACAACTGTCAGTTGCACGTGAGAAAATTCCCGTGGCAAGTAGTATGGCCTGATTCCAAGGGTCATGAACTCTAACACAGGTGAGCATTCCTTGTGTGTGACAGTGATATTGTTTGGATGACACCATTGTTTGTTGTGTCGGAAACAAATGTGAAGCTGTATATAAAAAAAACCAAGCTGGGCAAAAAGTCATTATGAAACAAACAATAACACTAAATCAAACTTTTCTCTTAACCTTTTCCCATCCTGCATGTAACACCTTCATATAATAGTTTATCATCCTGCATGTAACACCTTCATATAATACTTTACCATCATGCATACAACACCTTCATATAATAGTTTATCATGATGCATATAACACCTTCATATAATAGTTTATCATTATGCATGTAACACCTTCATATGATAGTTAATCATCATGCATGTAACACCTTCATATAATAGTTTACCATCATGCATGTAACACCTTCATATAATACTTTACCATCATCCACAGGTTTGGTGGGAATCCTTTTAACAAAACTTTTCCCAGACTTTCATGCCACCATGATAACCACGGACCACCGTCATCGGGAGAAAGTTCAGTACAACTCATCACAGCTAAAAAAACCTCGGGGAGAGAAAGTTTGAAGTCAAGGATTCAGCCCCTCTGAACCCCCCCCCCCCCCGCCCCTCCCCCCTGACAGTGCATTCTTGGAACCAAGACCTCAGTCCCCAACAACCTGACCCTGAGGGCGCCAGGCAATCGTTCGTTCACCTCCACCTCATTGCAAGTTAAAGTCCACTTTAAGCATGTCCTTAATGAAGTGTCGGACCGCCAGTGCGGATTTTGACTGAGCGGCTCCGCTCCTCGAGCCGGAGATTTTTTGAGGCGGGTCAGCCCCAAAACCTGATTTCCAAGGGATTTTTTCGCTTCCATAGTCCCCCCCCCCACACTGAAAATGGCTGACAGCGTTGGTGGCACCAAAAGAAAAGAAGTTCCAGCATGCGTCCGTTCTAGAGCTGACACTCAACTGGGACAAAAGTGTCGGAAACAAATGTGAAGCTGTATATTAAAAAAAAAGAACCAAGCTGGGCAAAAAGTCATTATGAAACAAACAATAACACCAAATCAAACTTTTCTCTTAACCCTTTCCCATCCTGCATATAACACCTTCATATAATACTTTCCCATCCTGCATGTAACACCTTCATATAATACTTTCCCATCCTGCATGCAACACCTTCATATAATACTTTACCATCATGCATGCAACACCTTCATATAATACTTTACCATCATGCATGCAACACCTTCATATAATACTTTACCATCATGCATGCAACACCTTCATATAATACTTTACCATCATGCATGTAACACCTTCATATAATACTTTACCATCATGCATGTAACACCTTCATATAATACTTTACCATCATGCATGTAACACCTTCATATAATACTTTACCGTCATGCATGCAACACCTTCATATAATACTTTACCATCATGCATGCAACACCTTCATATAATACTTTACCATCATCCACAGGTTTGGTGGGAATCCTTTTAACAAAACTTTTCCCAGACTTTCATGCCACCATGATAACCACGGACCACCGTCATCGGGAGAAAGTTCAGTACAACTCATCACAGCTAAAAACCTCGGGGAGAGAAAGTTTGAAGTCAAGGATTCAGCCCCTCTGAACCCCCTCCCCCCCCGCCCCTCCCCCCTGACAGTGCATTCTTGGAACCAAGACCTCAGTCCCCAACAACCTGACCCTGAGGGCGCCAGGCAATCTATCGTTCACCTCCACCTCATTGCAAGTTAAAGTCCACTTTAAGCATGTCCTTAATGAAGTGTCGGACCGCCAGTGCGGATTTTGACTGAGCGGCTCCGCTCCTCGAGCCGGAGATTTTTTGAGGCGGGTCAGCCCAAAACCTGATTTCCAAGGGATTTTTTCGCTTCCATAGTCCCCCCCCACACTGAAAATGGCTGACAGTGTTGGTGGCACCAAAAGAAAAGAAGTTCCAGCATGCGTCCGTTCTAGAGCTGACACTCAGCTGGGGCAAAAGTGTCGGAAACAAATGTGAAGCTGTATATAAAAAAAAAGAACCAAGCTGGGCAAAAAGTCATTATGAAACAAACAATAACCCCAAATCGAACTGTTGTCTTAACCCTTTCCCATCCTGCATGTAACACCTTCATATAATAGTTTATCATCATGCATATAACACCTTCGTATAATTGTCGTGTGTGTGTGTGTGTGTGTGTGTGTGTGTGTGTGTATGTGCGTGTGTGCATGCATGTGCCTTCAACCAGTGAATTCTCTTTGTTATTTACAGCATCCATCACATCGCTAATTGTTCCCGCTTGGGATTACTGAAGTGGTTTGAAATAGAATAGAACTGAATTTGGAACTGAATCGAATTAAGCTCCGTGTTGGGTTGTTGTTGTTGTTGTTTTTTAAATTCAGTTCGTTTTATGTGTTTTTTTTGTTTTTTGTTTCAATTCTGATTCCTTTTGATTCTGTGTGCTTTGGTTTTCAGTAGCGCTTAACTGAACATGGAACTCAACAACGGGCCCTATCTTTTGGTTTGGTTTCGCTGTATTCACAGCAACTTTTATCCATCATTGGCCACTTTACCAGCTGGCCTGAGTGGGTCAAGGAGAAGGGGGGATGGGGGGTTGGTGGGGTTGGGGGGGGGGGAGGAAGATAATGTAATGCGTTGTGTTGAACTGCACTGTATTGCATTGCATTGCGTTGCAGTGTAGTGTCGTGTCTGTTCTGTTCTGTAGTGTAGTGTAGTGTAGTGTAGTGTAGTGTAGTGTTACCTTTTGTCACAACTGATTTCCACTGTGTGAAAATTCCCGGACATTGCTCGTCGCCACAGTCCAGCGCCACCGATATATTTTTTGCCCCCTTTTCTTTCCGCTTGCAAGGGTGTTTGTTTTAACTGTTAAAGTGAATATTTCTACATCATTTTGCTGTTGTCTTTGGGACACAGCGTGGGTGTTTTTTTAAAATTTTTATTTAATTAAATTTTTTTTTTATACGTGCACTAAATGCATGCTGCACACAGGAACCCCGCTTTATCGCCTCATCCCAAAGGCTAGCACCCTGACCACCACTCAAAGTTTGGTTTGGGGAGGGGGGGAAGAGTAGAAAATCCCGGTCCGTATAATCCATGGACTCGAACCCGTGGACACTGGCTACCTAGTGGGGCCCCTTACCACCGGGCCACCGCCGCTCCATGTGAGGTAGGGATGGGAAGGAGAAGGAAGTGCAGTGATGGTGGTGATGATGCTTGCATCGCACCTTTCCACGCTCATGTGGAGTGATGGCCTAGAGGTAACGCGTCCGCCTAGGAAGCGAGAGAATCTGAGTGCGCTGGTTCGAATCACGGCTCAGTCGCCGATATTTCCCCCCCCACCCCCCCTCCACTAGACCTTGAGTGGTGGTCTGGACGCTAGTCATTCGGATGAGACGATAAAACCGAGGTCCCGTGTGCTGGCATGCACTTAGCGCACGTAAAAGAACCCACGCACGGCAACAAAAGGGTTGTCCCTGGCAAAATTCTGTAGAAAAATCCACTTCGATAAGGAAAACAAAATTGCACGCAGGAAAAAATACAAAAAAAAAAAAAAAGAAAAAAAAGGGGGTGGCGCTGTAGTGTATCGACGCGCTCTCCCGGGGGAGAGCAGACCGAATTTCACACAGAGAAATTTGTTGTAAAAAAGAGAAATACAAAATACAAAACCAAGATTTAATCGCTTTGCAAACACGAGTTATTTGCACACCCCGCCTAGTATAGTAGGCAGCCATACTCGGATTTCGGGGATATGAATATTGGTTAGGTTCTTGTTTCCATAACCCACCGAACGCTGACGTGGGATCACAGGGTCGTGTTTTAAGTGCGCATTTGATCTTGTACATGCGGAAAAAACACGAAGGCGATTCAGACAACTAGCTGATCTGCACATATGTTGACCTGGGAGAAGATCGAACCCCTCCCTCCCCCCGCCGCCCCCCCCCCCTCCCCGTCCACTCTACCCCTCCCCCCCACAAATCTCCACCCTTCACCCACCAGGTGTGTCTTCTTCTTCTTCTGCGTTCACTCGTATGCACACGAGTGGGCTTTTACGTGTATGACCGCTTTTACCCCGCCATGTAGGCAGCCATACTCCGTTTTCGGAGGGTGTGCATGCTGGGTATGTTCTTGTTTCCATAACCCACCGAACGCTGACATGGATTACAGGATCTTTAACGTGCGAATTTGATCTTCTTCTTGCAAAAACACACACGAAGGGGGTTCAGGCACTAGCAGGCCTGCACATATGTTGACCTGGGAGATCGTAAAAATCTCCACCCTTTACCCACCAGTCGCCGTCACCGTGATTCGAACCCGGGACCCTCAGATTGACAGTCCAACGCTTTAACCATTCGGCTATTGCGCCCGTCACCAGGTGTGTCGAAACTTGGGGATGGAACTCGGAGAAACTCGGGGCCCAGAATCCAGCACTGTAACCACACGGCCCCATCCCCCCCCCCCCCCCACACTCTCCCCCCTGGAACCGTCAGTACCACCCCTCATGCAGGGCAGGCACGCGTGCAATCACATCGCTGATCATAATAATTATTATGAAGAGAACATGTTGGTGTGTGTGTGTGGGGGTGGGGGGGGTGGGGGGGGGGGGGTTGGGGGGCGTGGGAGGTGGGGGCGCGGAAGGGGGGGGGGAGGGGGTATAACGATGTTTATTCTAACCCTTACCCCTCCATCCCCCACCACCCCCACCCCGTGCGTCCACCTCGCATCACTGCGCAGAGCTGGAGCAGTGGGTGTGTGGAAACAAGTTTTGGAAGTTGATCAGCCGTGAAGAATTAGGTCTGTATGTCTGTCAGTTTGTCTGTTTGTCAGTGTGCCTGCCTAGCCTGCTTGGCTGTCTGTCTGTCTGTCTGTCTGTCTGTGTGTCTTGCCTGGCTTGTCCAGTCCTGCTGACTGTGTGTGTGTGTGTGTGTGTGTGTGTGTGTGTGTGTGTGTGTGTGTGTGTGTGTATGATGAGTGGGGCATGTGGCGTGATGTGAAGCAGGCTGTGAAATTGTGGCTGATTAAGTTTGTGTGGAGTGGTGGTGTGTGGTGTGTGGTGTGGTTGGTTGGGAAGGATGTTGTGTCTGGTGGTGGAGGCGTTTAGGACGAGATGTTTGACGCTGGGGGCGTGGAGGTTGGTGGGTGGGTGGGTGCGTTTTTTGGGGGGGCAGAGGTGTGTGTTTGTGTGTGTGTGTTCTGTGTGTGTGTGTGTGTGTGTGTGTTTGGAGAGTGTTTGTGGCGACTTTCTAAGTACTTCCATACCATGTGACTAAAGTTTTCCTGACAGAGTTGTAGAGCTTGGATAACTGATTAATGATATCCAGAAAAATGTTCAGGATGAAAAGCAATAACAAAAAAAAAACAAAAAAACACACAAACAAAAAACTGACAACGACAAAAGCAACAAAACAACCAAAAACAAAGCAACAATTAACAGCAACAACAACAACAACAAAACAAACACACACACACACACACACAAGACCAAACAAACAACCCCCCCCCACCCTCCTAAAAAACAAAAACAAAACAAAACAAAAAACACACACACAAAAAAAAGCTAAGACAAAAAACAAACAAACAAAACAGCAACAACAGAAAACAACAACCAAAAACAAACTGCTTGTTTAGTGTCCATGCTGGCGTGTTTATTGCTCCATGTATCATTAATCTAATGAGCTTGCTTCATTAAGAAATGTTTATGTTGTGGTTAAGCGTTCGCCAGTTACTATCAAGCGCGCGCAGCTGGGCATGACGATTTCGAAGTGGCTGCATTAATTTGTGCTGTCAGATTAAACCGATAATTCCTCGCATGTCTTAGCACACAAAAAAAACTAGCATGTTGTCTTTTGTTTATGTGCACATGGTATGTTTTTCTTGCTGTGAATTGGGATTAGTTCATACCTATGTGGGGTTTGGATTTCTTGATGGCGAGACTTTCGGATCGTGTTAATCGATGCCATTATCATCATCATGATCATCACCAATATTGTCACCGTCATTCTTCGTCATGTATCATCATCCACATCATCACCATCATCAGCATCATAATCATCATCCACATCGTCACCATCATTATCATCATCCACATCGTCACCATCATCATAATTATCATCATCCACATCGTCATCAACATCATCATCATCATCATCCACATCGTCACCACCATCATCATCATTATCATCATCCACATCGTCACCATCATCATCATCATTATCATCATCATTATCATCATCCACATCATCACCATCATTATCATTATCATCATCCACATCGTCACCATCATCATCATTATCATCATCCACATCGTCACCATCATCATCATCATTATCATCATCATTATCATCATCCACATCATCACCATCATTATCATTATCATCATCCACATCGTCACCATCATTATCATTATCATCATCCACATCGTCACCATCATTATCATTATCATCATCCACATCGCCACCACCATCATTATCATCATCCACATCGTCACCATCATCATTATCATCATCCACATCGTCACCATCATCATCATTATCATCATACACATCGTCACCATCATTATCATCATTATTATCATCCACATCGTCGCCATCATAATTCATCATGTCATTGCTCCTGTCACCCTGACGATGCCGCTGATTAGATATGATAGTCAGTCGTGTCCGACTATGACCATCAGAACAGCAGAGGAGGCAACTGCTGTTCCGACTATTCGGGCTAGAATTGGATTATAGTGGAGAGTGTCTTGCCCAAGTTACATCCCCACTCTCTCAGCCAAGAGGGTTTTAGGACAGTCGGCGTTGGGATGGTTCCCAAAAGGACAACTAGCCCACAAGGCTGCAGCACTAAGAGCCAGTGCAATTTTGCCTCCTAGTTTGAGAGTCATAGTCCTTCACAAAAGACTAAGCTGTAAATGGTTTCCCATTGACTGAATAAACCATTGATAATACAGCTCTCACTTTGCTGTTGGCCCAAATGTAAACTTATGTCAATCTGTGATATAAGCCGAGTGTTGGGCTCATTAGACAGAACACGGCAGCACCTCAAAACTATAGGTTTGGTGGGAATCCTTTTTGTTTTTACAAAACTTTTCCCAGACTTTCATGCCACCATGATAACCACGGACCACCGTCATCGGGGAGAAAGTTCAGTACAACTCATCACAGCTAAAAAAAAACCTCGGGGAGAGAAAGTTTGAAGTCAAGGATTCAGCCCCTCTGAAACCCCCCCCCCCCCCTCCCCGCCCCTCCCCCCTGACAGTGCATTCTTGGAACCAAGACCTCAGTCCCCACCAACCTGACCCTGAGGGCGCCAGGCAATCGTTCGTTCACCTCCACCTCATTGCAAGTTAAAGTCCACTTTAAGCATGTCCTTAATGAAGTGTCGGACCGCCAGTGCGGATTTTGACTGAGCGGCTCCGCTCCTCGAGCCGGAGATTTTTTGAGGCGGGTCAGCCCAAAAACCTGATTTCCAAGGGATTTTTTCGCTTCCATAGTCCCCCCCCACTGAAAATGTCTGACAGTGTTGGTGGCACCAAAAGAAAAGAAGTTCCAGCATGCGTCCTTTCTAGAGCTGACACTCAGCTGGGCAAAAGTGTCAATCAAATCAAATCAATCAAAAACACTTTATTAATCCACATGGAAATTAAGTTGTGCAATCACAGGCTCATTGTAAACACTGGCATAAAATCATGCGCAACATAAGAAGAGATTAAAACTAGTCAAATAAGAATTCCCAATAGCTGACGATATACTAACCCCCCACCCCCCACCCCGCCACACACATGCTCATGTTAAGACAATAGGGTATTGCACAACAATATTAACAAATGAAAACATCCAACAAAAAAAGGGTATAAGATTACTAAAAATGACATGCGCGCACGCACACACACACACACACACACACACACACACACACACACACACACACACACACACACACACACACGTTAAGACCATAAGGTATTGTACAACAATACATAAATAAAAACATCAAGGGAATAAATCGTATATATAAGTAAAATGCACACACACACACACACACACACACACACACACACACACACACACACACACACACACACACACACACACACACACACACACACACACACACACACACACAAACAACGTATGCATGCACATAACATATGTCACGCCAATAAGATTAGAACATTAACATTAAGATACATGAAATCCAAGTAAAATAAGAAAATATTTTAAAATCACTTCCGATCACACACACAAAAAAAATGCTTGCTTGCCCGTGCTCACCCACTCAGTCCCACATGCACGCATAATGTCTGCTCCCATACACTCGTCTGCTGGTGAAGTTCAGGTGTTGCTGTGGCGAGGGGGCTTGGGGGGTGGGGGGGTTCACTTAGTGTATTGGATGTTTTGATTGTGTGCGCGAATGGCTGTATGAATAAATGAATTAATGTATCGAGATGTTCTTGCGCGTGGAGCTCTAAACTTACCACTTATGTCTGACCTTCTGCTATTAATGTCATCATGTAGTGGGTGTCTTACGTCGGTCAAAATTGTTATTAGTCTGTCAGTCAGTTTTCTATTGTGCATGTCGCTAAAGGTGTCTTGTCTTATACCCACCACCCCACCCGCTTTCCTAATGACTTTTTCCAACCTGTCTTTGTCATGTTTGGTCAGGTTTCCCCCCCAGCACACGGCTCCGTATGTTAAAACACTACAGACAACAGATGTGTAAAACATTTGGAGCATCTGCTTGCATACATTAAAAGATTTCATTTTTCTAAGACAGTACATGCGACTGTTGCTCTTTTTAATGAGTGCAGTTGAGTTTTCATTCCAAGACAGCTTATTGTCGATTATCACACCGAGATATTTGTATGAGTCTACTTGTTCGACCACTTCATTTTTTGTGATGATTTTACTTAAAGTTGATTTCTTTTTTCTGAAGTCGATTACAAGCTCTTTGGTTTTGCCAACATTCAGCTCAAGGAAATTTTCTTCACACCAGTTCACAAACCTGTCAATTTCTCTTCGGTAGTCAGTGTCATCGTCAGTAATAAGTCCTGTCAGTGCGGAGTCATCTGCAAACTTAACGAGGGGACACGAATTGGTCAGGCTTCTGCATTCAGCCGTATACAAGGTAAAAAGAAAAGGCGAGAGGACTGTACCTTGTGGTGCACCTGTGTTTGTGAAAGAGACAGTAGACATAAAATCATTTAATTTTACAAACTGAGGCCTTTTAGTAAGATAGTCTAAAACCCATAAAATCGTCGGAAAAGCGAGTCCCATGTGCATCAGCTTTTTTGCTAAGAGGTGAGGTTGAATTGTATTAAAAGCACTAGAAAAATCAAAGAACATCAAGCGGACACAGGTATTTGATTTGTCTAGGTGTTCATAGATTTTGTTCAAGACAAACAGTATTGCATCATCCGTACATCTGTTTCTCCTGTATGCAAATTGCAAGGGGTCTAAAAATGGTTTGACAGACTCCTGCAGATAGACAAGTATCACTCTCTCAAAAACTTTCATCACAGCAGATGTCAGTGCTACAGGACGGAGGTCATTCATACATGAAACATGTGTTTTCTTAGGTACAGGTATAATGCAGGAAGTTTTCCAGATAGATGGTATTTTGCATTCACTAAGAGACTGATTAAAAATAATTGTTAAAATCTGGTAGAGCTGAGCTGCACAGTATTTCAGTGTATTTGATCGGATCATATCAGGACCAGGTGCTTTGTTTGGTTTCACTCGTTTTAATTGTGAAAGCACTTCCTCTTCAGACACAACAATGCATTCGTCCTTCTTAACATTTAAAATATCACTTAAATCTTGTCTTTCTGCGCTAAAATCGTGACAATCAAAACGAGCAAAAAAGTCATTCAGTTTGTTTGCTTCTTCTTCTGATGATGATAAAACCGTTTCTTTCCCCCCCTTTCTACCTTTGTATCCACTCATTAGTTTCATCCCTTCCCACACCCCTTTCATGTTGTTGCTGAGTAATTTGTTTTCTATTTTCCGCTTATAGTTTTCTCTGCCCTCTTGCAAGTCTTTCTTAACCTGTCTTTGTGCTTCCCTAATCTCTTCTTTTACCCCTCCCTTAAAAGCACTTTTCTTAGCATTAAGAGTACCTTTAATCCGTTTCGAAATCCAGGGTTTGTTATTGGCAAAAATTTTAACATCTCTAGCTGGAACAACACAATCTTCACAAAACTTAATGTAATCTGTAACTGTATCTGCTAATTCACATACATTGTCCGTGGCCTCAACAAACACATTCCAGTCTGTGCACTCAAAACAGCCTCTTAAGGTGTCAATGGAGTCAGCTGACCAGTCACGCACTGACACTTTCACAGGCGGCTGACGTTTCACTAAAGGTCTGTAACGTGGCAACAGATAGGTTAGGCTGTGGTCAGAACGTCCAAGGGGTGGCAGCTGTACAGAAGAATAAGAATCCGGTACATTAGAATAAAACAAATCAATTGTCTTGTTCTCGCGGGTTGGGACAGTAACATGCTGGTAAAAATTTGGAAGTGTCTTTTTAAGAGAACAGTGATTAAAATCCCCGGTTAAAAGTTTCAAAGAGTCAGGTGCCTTTGCCTCAAGATCGTGTATGTGGGTGGCAATTGCGTTCTCTGCTTCACTCGCACTGGCTTTGGGGTGAATATACACAACTGTCAGTTGCACGTGAGAAAATTCCCGTGGCAAGTAGTATGGCCTGATTCCAAGGGTCATGAACTCTAACACAGGTGAGCATTCCTTGTGTGTGACAGTGATATTGTTTGGATGACACCATTGTTTGTTGTGTCGGAAACAAATGTGAAGCTGTATATAAAAAAAACCAAGCTGGGCAAAAAGTCATTATGAAACAAACAATAACACCAAATCAAACTTTTCTCTTAACCCTTTCCCATCCTGCATGTAACACCTTCATATAATAGTTTACCATCATGCATGAAACACCTTCATATAATAGTTCATCATCATGTATATAACACCTTCATATAATAGTTTATCATCATGCATGAAACACCTTCATATAATAGTTCATCATCATCCACAGGTTTGGTGGGAATCCTTTTAACAAAACTTTCCCAGACTTTCATGCCACCATGATAACCACGGACCACCGTCATCGGGAGAAAGTTCAGTACAACTCATCACAGCTAAAAACCTCGGGGAGAGAAAGTTTGAAGTCAAGGATTCAGCCCCTCTGAACCCCCCCCCCCCCGCCCCTCCCCCCTGACAGTGCATTCTTGGAACCAAGACCTCAGTCCCCACCAACCTGACCCTGAGGGCGCCAGGCAATCATTCGTTCACCTCCACCTCATTGCAAGTTAAAGTCCACTTTAAGCATGTCCTTAATGAAGTGTCGGACCGCCAGTGCGGATTTTGACTGAGCGGCTCCGCTCCTCGAGCCGGAGATTTTTTGAGGCGGGTCAGCCCAAAAACCTGATTTCCAAGGGATTTTTTCGCTTCCATAGTCCCCCCCCACTGAAAATGGCTGACAGTGTTGGTGGCACCAAAAGAAAAGAAGTTCCAGCATGCGTCCGTTCTAGAGCTGACACTCAACTGGGCAAAAGTGTCGGAAACAAATGTGAAGCTGTATATAAAAAAAAAGAACCAAGCTGGGCAAAAAGTCATTATGAAACAAACAATAACACCAAATCAAACTTTTCTCTTAACCCTTTCCCATCCTGCATGTAACACCTTCATATAATAGTTTATCATCATGCATATAACACCTTCATATAATACTTTACCATCATGCATGTAACACCTTCATATAATAGTTTATCATGATGCATATAACACCTTCATATAATAGTTTATCATCATGCATATAACACCTTCATATAATAGTTTATCATCATGCATGTAACACCTTCATATAATAGTTTATCATCATGCATGTAACACCTTCATATAATAGTTTATCATCAT
>NC_134896.1:52278787-52281287 GCF_041734735.1 Babylonia areolata
GTGTGTGTGTGGGCGGGGGGGGGGGGGGGGGGAGGGGGAGGGGGGGGATTCCTTTAGGGAGTTGACCCAGTTTTCATGACCAGTGCTGCACGTGTCTGCATCTCTCGGGCCTGGTTGACCTCGAGGGGTTTAATTAATTAAAGAAACGCGTCGACGTGGTGTTCTGCAAACCCTTGATAGAAGCATCGTTGTTTGGATGCCTCCTCTTGCATCATATCGCACAGACAGTTTCAGTTTCAGTTACTCAGGGAGGCATGACATTTTCCCCAGACGTAGGCCGCTCGTTGTTGTTGCGTTACCAGCAAGTCTGTCAGCTCGCTCATTTCCCTTAACACCTGCATGGCCCGGGCAGTATGACCATGTAAGTTTTTTGAATCAGAAAGTTGCGCATTGCCTCGTGTCACTCTGGGCTTCCCATTCCACTTTCAGTTTTCTGTATGAGGTTCGTTGAGTCTGTTAATTTCATGGCATGTTGGTTTTCAGGCATATGAATAGATGATCGCCATTGGAGAGCATGTGTCACAGCTTCAACTTCCATCGTTTGGCTGGAGATTGTGACTTTGTAGGCAGCATTCTCTTCCCTAATTGTTTTTTTTATTTATTTTAATCATTTTGTTTCGCAGTGAATCCCCAACCGGATTGGTCTTTGGTGAGTGAGCCGTCTGTGTATATGATGATGTCCTTTTCTTTACTGTTTTCTTCTATGAGTAGCTTCACTTCTGCGTCAGTTTTTTTGGAATATTCACAGTTCATTTAAAAAAAAAAGAAGATAATTAACTGTCCAGAATCGATCCGATGACCCCAAGCAAGAAGAAGACGGCTCCCCTTCCGACAGTCCATCAGTCTGTGGGCACCCCGTCCCGCGCCATCATCACCACCAGCAGTCAAGCAGTCAGACACTGTGACAGACTGAGTAGGTCCCCGAACACGGCTCTGTACTCGACATCCTCCTATCTCACCACACTCTCCAGTCAGTGTGAAAACATTATGTGATGGATGTTGTCTGTCTGGGTCTCTGAGAGGTTACTGCGTTACGGGGGGACATTAAGTGGTGATGGAGGGGGGTGGGGGGGGGGGTACTTTGTACAAAGCGGAGTTTAATTCAGCGTGTGTGTGTGTGTGTGTGTGTGTGTGTGTGTGTGTGTGCGTGCGCGCGCGCGCGAGCCTGTGTGTCTGTCACTGTGTCTGCATCTATTTCTGGAGTCTTTGTGTCCATCTGTGTGTCTGTGAGCGTGCGTGCGTGTATGCACGCTCCTCGTTGGAAATTGCAGGGCCATTTCAACAACAAAAAAAGCCATTGCAAAAGGTACCCCAGCCGGCAGATGTGGACTGTTTCACACGCTGCCCTGACAAGCCAAAAACTGAAGCCCTTCGTTAAGATGACTGCTGTGCATTGATTGCCATGCGATCCAGTGTTGAGCCAGTGCGTTCCTTTCGCTTTCTCTCTCTTTCTCTGTCGGCCTGTTTCACGGCCTTCCTTCTCTTTTCCTCGTTCTCCGTCTCTTTCTCTCCCTCTGTCTGTCTCTGTCTGTCTGTCTGTCTCTGTCTGTCCCTCTCTCTTCCTCAAACTCTCTACCTCCCTCCTTCTCCGTGTGTGTCTGTTTGTCTCTTCCCTCCCCCGACCCCCTCTCTCTCTCTTTTTATTTATTTATTTATTTTTTTTTTATAAACAGTATTTTATTTGGAGCTTGTCACAATACAACACAGATATCAATGAACAGGACAACAAGAAAATCTTATATAAAGTCCTGCCCTGTCACATGTACATACTGAATATGTGACGGATGTCATCATAACTAGAAGACGTGAACATACATGAGTTCTCTCTTTCGTCCTCTCTTCTTACCATCTTCTCTCCGCCTCTGCCTGTGTCTGTCTCTCTTTCTCTCTTCTTCTCATCTGTCTCTCCCTGTGTCTGTCTCTCTTTCTCTCTTCCTCCCATCTGTCTCTCCCAGTGTCTGTCTCTCTGCCTCTGTCTGTCTCTTTCTCTATCTTCCTCTCATCTGTCTCTCTCTTTCTCTCTTTTCCTCTCATCTGTCTCTCCCTGTGTCTGTCTCTCTTTTTCTCTCTTCCTCTCTTCCTCTCATCTGTCTCTCTCCCTGCGTGTGTCTCTCCCTGCGTCTGTCTCTCTCCCTGCGTCTGTCTCTCTCCCTGTGTCAGTCTCTCCCTGCGTCTGTCTCTCTCCCTGCGTCTGTCTCTCTCCCTGCGTCTGTCTCTCCCTGTGTGTCTGTCTCTCCCTGTGTCTGTCTCTCTCCCTGTGTCTGTCTCTCTCCCTGTGCCTGTCTCTCTGCCTGCGTCTGTCTCTCTGCCTGCGTCTGTCTCTCTCCCTGTGTCTGTCTCTCTCCCTGCGTCTGTCTCTCTCCCTGCGTCTGTCTCTCCCTGTGTCTGTCTCTCTCCCTGCGTCTGTCTCTCCCTGTGTCTGTCTCTCCCCCTGCGTCTGTCTCTCTCCCTGCGTCTGTCTCTCTGCCTGCGTCTGTCTCTCTCCCTGTGTCTGTCTCTC
>NC_134896.1:52283787-52291287 GCF_041734735.1 Babylonia areolata
ATCTCTCTCTCTCTCTCTCTCTCTCTCTCTCTCTTTTACACACACCCATCTCTCTCTCTCTCTCTCTCTCTCTCTCTCTCTCACACACACCCATCTCTCTCTCTCTCTCTCTCTCTCTCTCTCTCTCTCTCTCTCACACACACCCATCTCTCTCTCTGTCCTCTCTCTCTCTCTCTGTCTCTGTCTCTAACACACACCCATCTCTCTCTCTATCTCTTTCTGCATGTCTCTCCTCTTCCTTTCCCCCGTCAGTCTTTCTCTCTCCTTTCTTTCTTCTCTTATCTTTCTTTCTTTCCATCTTTCATTCCAAGCATGTCAGGCTCCAGCTTAATCCCAACCCGACCAGGTGAGAGGCACTGTCATCTCCAAAACGGTCCGATCCCCATATGGGCCCGGGATCCCACAACAAACACACGGGGGATTAATGCAAGGGAAAGAAAGAAAGAAAGACCGGCCAGCCGTTTGTCCCCCTTTGAGCCAACAACGGGAGGGGAGGGAGGGAGGGTGGGGGGAAACCGGCACGCACCATGCGCGCGCACTGCACGTGACTAGAATGGCAGGCGTGGGGAGGGGGGGGGGGGGACAGTTGATACTGAAGAGCAGCACTGGTGGAAGAACAGTCGAATGAATTATAAAACAAAAAGAAAACGTTTTATTTTTATTTTATTTTAATTTTTCTTTTTAACATTTTGTAATTTGTTCTCAATTATTTTTGATGGCGGCCGTGCGACTCTTTTTTTTGCGAGCATTGCCTGAAGCGCGCGTGAATAACTTTTTATCAGATTAGCGATGGATTCATCATTGAAACCTGACTGAATGCATGACAACAGGAAACGAATGATGAGCGCCCAATGGCAGCCGGCAGTCGGCAGTCGGCTCTACCCAACGTAGGTAGCCTGTTGTGCAAATGACCCCGTGTTTTGTAAAGCGCTTAGAGCTTGGTCTCTGACCGAGGATAGGCGCTATATAAGTATCCGTATCAGCATCGTAATCACAATCAGAGATATACTGAAAAAAAAAGAGAACATAATATGAAACAGAAAGACAGACTGAACGACGGCTGATGACGAGAGATGGAGGAGATAGGTGGAGACACATTTAAGGCCAGATGGAGACACATGTATAAAACAGGCAGCTGATCAGACTGACAGGCAGAAAGTGGAGTGATGGCCTTAGAGGTAACGCGTCCGCCTAGGAAGCGAGAGAATCTGAGTCGCGCGCTGGTTCGAATCACGGTTCAGCCGCCGATATTTTCTCCCCCTCCACTAGACCTTGAGTGGTGGTCTGGACGCTTAGTCATTCGGATGAGACGATAAAACCGAGCTAGGTCCCGTGTGCAGCACGCACTTAGCGCACGTAAAAGAACCCACGACAACAAATGGGTTGTTCCTGGCAAAATTCTGTCGAAAAATCCACGTCAATAGGAAAAACAAATAAAACTGCACGCAGGAGAAAAAAAGAAAGAAAAAAAAGGGTGGCACTGTAGTATAGCGACGCGCTCTCCCTGGGGAGAGCAGCCCGAATATCACACAGAGAAATCTGTTGTGATAAAAAGAAATACAAAAAAACAAAAAACAAACAAAAACAAAAAACAAAAAACCACACACACACACACACACACACACACACACACACACACACACACACACACACACACACACACACAAAGGAAGGAAGTGACAGAAAGAGCAGCAGTGGAGGAAGACAATTGGTAAAGCATAAAGAGAAAGAAAGAAAGAAAGAAAAGTGTTACAGTGTGCCAGCAGTGTCACGCCCCCGCCCCCCACCACCCACACTCTGTCCCCTAACTGTGCCATCTGTTCCCCCTAGCCTGTTGCTGTCGTTGGTCTTCCTCCAGCTCTCTCTCTCTGCAGCCTCTGGGCTTCATCTCTCGCCTGGGTGAAGGTGGTTTGAGGCTCCCTCCTCACTAAGTGGCGCAGCTCCCTTTTTCAGCAGGAGGTTCCGGAGGCCATCAATGAAGTGGTCCCTCAGTTTCAGTTTCAGTAGCTCAAGGAGGCGTCACTGCGTTCGGACAAATCCATATACGCTTCACCACATCTGCCAAGCAGATGCCTGACCAGCAGCGTAACCCAACGCGCTTAGTCAGGCCTTGAAGAAAAAGTGCGTCGGCCGGGAGTCGAACCCGGAAGGCAACCATGCTAACCGTTACACCACCGACGCTCCTAAAAATCAGCCCTCTCCGGCGAGGAAAATGAACCCCGGTCTCCCGCGTGACAGGCGGGGATACCGACCACTACACTACCGAGGAGCTCAGCATCTGAGCGGTGAGGGCCCCAGTGCTCTTCATCAGGATGATTCTCTCTCCCCATGCTGCGTGAGAGCATAGGAGTAGTCCATGATAGACTCCTCCGGAACGCTGCTGAACTCTGCTGAGAAATGGGGACAGAGTGTGTGGGTGGTGGTGGTGGGGGGTGTGACACTGCTGGCACACTATGACAAAAGAAAGAATGAATGGAATGAAATAAGGATGTAAGGAAGAGGAGGAGGAGGAGGAGGAGGAGGAGGAGGAGGAATTTTGTTTAATGTCCCGTCACACATGTCGGTGATTGAAGACATTTTGTTAATTTATGAATACATCTGAGTATTATCGGTTAGAAGGGGTGGGAGATGTGGATGAATGGAGGGTTGGGAGAAACTGGGCAAATGAGGGTAAAAATGTGGGTGAAATTTGGAAGAAAACGACAACAACAAAGAAACAAACTCTTAATACAGTTACAGGAAATTACTTCAAGGACTTCGTAAAAGAGAAGTCGTGAAACTGACAAGCGAAACAACTGATAATGAATACAAAAAGTCAAAAACATCAACGTTCTCAGTCACTTGTGAAGACACACTTTCGTGTACAAAAGGCTTCATCAAGCTACAGTGAAAAATAATATGCTCAATTATCAGGTTACTAAAGCAGAAAAATCATTGAAAACAGAAAAATCATATTATTTAGGTAAGGGACATTCAATTTTTACAGCTGAATTGGTGGCCATCCTTATGGCTTTAAATCATCTTGTTGATATACCAATCATAGTAAGGAAGAGATATGGTGACGAAATAACATGTAACTAACGATCAAACCAATCATCTAACAAACAAACAAACAAATATTACCAGTTTGTTGATTAATTAAAACACGCTTCTAAATCTTTACTGCTCTGTCCTGAAAACATTACGAGCGTCGTAAGGCGGACGCGTTACCTCTAGGCCATCACTCCTGAAGACAGTTTGGTGGTTGTGGGTCGTGACAAAGTCTTTCTAGACATTTGGTGATTGTAGTTCTTGACTATGTGTCTTTCTTTATACAGAAGTAGCGGGGTGGGAAGAAGGGGTGGGGGGGTGTGGGGTGGGGGGGGGGGGGGGGGTCATTCAATCAGTCTGGCTCCACAACAAAGCGATTTGTCAGTCGATGGCTGAATGAACATGCTGTTCAGTGTAGGGGGGAGGGGGGGACCAGAACAGGTCGTACTGAGCACCACACAGTGTGTGTGTGACTCCACAACACTTCACGGCTTGACGTGTGTGTGTGTGTGTGTGTGTGTGTGTGTGTGTGTGTGTGAGTGCGTGCATGACAACCAGACACTGACACGGGGCCCCCAGGCCTCTACAAAGTGTTGGCACTGTAGCGGGCGCAACAGCTTTGGACTTTCAATCTAAGGGATCCGGGTTCGAATCTCGGTAACGGTTTCTGGTGGGTTGAATTAAGGGGTGGAGATTTTTTTTCCGATCTCCCCAGGTCGACAACATATTATGTGTAGACCTGCTTGTGCCTGAACCCCCTCCGCACTCGTTCTTAAAACAGTAACTGCTTGTGTTTCACTTACACAGCATAATGTGTCAGTTCTCGCTTTCAGATATAATTTTCCCCATCTTAACTCTGACATTAATTTAAAATAAAAACGCTCTCCCACACACTTCTCTACTCTTGAGGGCATTCCTTGTCCAGAGCGTAACTCTTTCAATGCCACAATGGCTCCAGAAAAAACAACAACAACAAAAAAAAAACAAAAAAAACAACAGCATTGGTAACGGTATCATTCTGGTTTGGATAGGTGGTGACGTTAGCATGGAGACTTGACTCAGTTAATTAACTCACTCAGTACGGCCAGTCCTCTCTTCTCCTCTACACAGACCCCTCGGATGTCCAGTGGGTGTCTCAATGACCCAACCTTTAGCTTCCGTCGTCAGAATTGTGGTATTCTTTGACAACATTCAAAGCCTTCCGCTTGCAATATTTTGATGATGGTAATTGGGCTGAAACGCTGTTAACATCGTCTCTTTCGCCGTTCGTATGGAGAGAGTTAATGTGGATCCGTGACAGACTGATTTCCGGTGTGGGCATTGATATGGGGAGGGGGGGGGGGCAGAAGGTTCTCCGTTAATGATGAAGGAATCACAGCAGGCATTGTTGGACACAGCGAGCATTGATTGAGGAAGGTGGCAGAATGGTTAAGACGCTCATCTGTCATGTCCCTGAAGGTCTGGGTTCCATTCCCGTTCTTGTCCTTTCTCTCACGTTTGACTGGAGGGGAAAAAAAATCAAAATGAGCGTCTTGTCATTCGGATGAGACCACTTCTAATGCTGCCACCACTTCTGCTACTGCTCCAACAAATGCTAGCAACTGCTGCTGCTTCAGCAATGCAACTGCAGTGCCGTCGAGGTAATGCAGCCCTGCTGATAGGATGACAATGCCGACGATGATGGAGATGGATACACAGTTATGAATATAGAACAGAAATGATATGCGTGTTATCGGTCATATTCGTCTGAACACAAAACAAAAATGTCTGTGGCGCTGGGATGTGTTTGGCAACAGGAAACAATCTTTATGCATGCAGTGGAAGAACGGATGATCCGAGGAAAAAGACAGAAGCAGAACAGGGACACGTTCGCGCTCGTACACACACACACACACACACACACACACACACACACACACACACACACACACACACACACACACACACACACACACACACACACACACACACACACACACTCTCTCTCTCTCTCTCTCCCCTACAACCCCACCCCCCCATACACACAGACACACGCACTAAAGCTCTCTCTCTCACACACACTCTCTTTCTCTCTCTCTCTCTCTCTCCCACACCTTTCCCCCGTTATACACACAGACACACGTACTCAAGCACACACACACACACACACACACACACACACACGCACGCACGCACACACGCACACACACATACACACACACACACATACACACACACACACACACACACACACACAATGCCATCACCCATCTCGGGAACCCTTCTGGTCAGACACCCAGCAGAAACAGTGTGCCGTAAGTCACGATAACACATCGTGTGGCACGTGCTAAACACGTCGTTGCTACACATGCTTCCAGAGCCGGTCGCCTTTCGATCATTTTCACTGGTTATTCCTTCACTGGTTTTACATTTATTTGCTTGTTTTTTGTTGTTGCTTTTTCTTTGTTGTGTGTGTGTGTGCGTGTGTGTGTGTGCGTGTGTGGTGTGTGTGGTGTGTGTGTGGTGTGTGTGTGCGTGTGGTGTGTGTGTGCGTGTGGTGTGTGTGTGTGCGCGCGCGCCTATAGTTGACTTAATCAAGGTTTTGCGCCTTTTGAATATTACTATTAGTTATAGTAGTACTTTTATGTATTTATCTATTATTTATATATATTTTTTTTTTACTTTTTTTATTTTTAGTTATTATCATTATCAGTATCAGTATCATTATTATTATTATTATTATTATTATTATTATTATTATTAATTTTTGTTATCTTTTACTTTTTATTTTATTTATTTATTTATTTATTTATTTTTTTTATTTTATTCTTTTTTTTTCTTCTCAAGGCCTGACTAAGCGCGTTGGGTTACGCTGCTGGTGAGGCATCTGCTTGGCAGATGTGGTGTAGCGTATATGGATTTGACCGAACGCAGTGAAGCCTCCTTGAGATAGTGTTACTGATACTCACTGGTCAGTTCTACGGTCTCTATTCCTTTTGCCAGAGGTCTCAACACATGTCTGAAGCCAGGGAGAGACGTCGGTGTAACGGATTTTGGTTGTGGTGCGCTTTAACTCTCTCCATCCGAACGGCGAAAGAGACGACGTTAACAGCGTTTCACCCCAGTTACCATCATCAAAATATTGCAAGGGGAAGGCTTTTATACTGAAGAGGTGAATGTTGTCAAAGAATACCACAATTCTGACGACGGAAGCTAAAGGTTGGGTCATTCAGACACCCACTGGACATCCGAGGGGTCTGTGTTAGAGGAGAAGAGAGGACTGGCCGTACTGAGTGAGTTATTTAACTGACCGGCTACAATAACTTCTCCCCTCAACACCCCGAGCCAGTGGAAACCTGGGAATGAAGGACTGCACAGAGAGAACCTGATCTCTCGGAGTGAAGGGGCTGATGGACTGTTGGTCGCCACACTCGTTGTTGCTTCTCCGTTGGCGTTTGATTGGACAGCAGTCGGTCCACATCACCCTGGTACACTGGCTCCCCCATTGAAGCGAGAATTAAATGCAAAGTTGCGTGTCTCTGCTATTCTGCTTTCCACTCCGCAGGACCTACTTATCTTTCTGACCTTATCGGTGTTTGCACTCCCACAAGAAATCTCCGCTCTTCCTCTGACTGTTACCTTTTGAAACTTCATCGTGTCAATACAAGAGCCTATGGTGAACGTTCTTTCTTCTTTGCTGCTCCTCACATCTGGAACAACCTTCCTCATCATATCAGTGCATCTGATTCTATTTCTGCTTCTCGTTCATCACTAAAGACTCATCTTTTTAAAACCTATCTATAAGTACTCTCAGCTTCATTTTCTCCAACACCACCCATGTCAGCTCACTTTGGATGTACGTAGAGTGGGAAAGGGAGAGTGTGAGTGGGGGAAGGGGTTTTTGAGAAAGAGTGGTCATGAATGTTTTGTTTCTTGTAATATTTTTCTTTCATGTAAAGCGCCCTGAGCTCTTAGTGAGAAAGGGCGCTTTATAAATGTACATTATAATTATTATTATTATTATAATATTATTATTATTATTATAAAATGAGAATAACTACTGATTGTTGTGCGCTCCAAAGTCCGCCAAACTGAAAGCCGGCCAGGAAAAAAAACAAAAAAAAAAAAATCACGGACGAAACACGTGGACAGGGTCGCGCGACTCACAATTTGATTGGCTGTCGTACAATCACTGTCGGATGAAAAATATGCTTCAGACTTCCGATTGTTCCGTGAGCAGTTCCTTGAGCAGTGCTTACATCTTCTTCTGTGGGTTGTCCTGGTGGTTCTCCCCAACGTCGTACGATTGTCGCCAGACAGTGCTTGATTGTCCATCGCCTCCTTAACCCGGCCGTAGGGCCAATTGACCAATCACGCTCACTGAACACACCTAGCTGATTATCCAGGACAGGATCGAGTTGTCTCTGTCTGTCTCTCTGTCTCTGTCTCTGTCTCTTCGTGAAGCGCAGATTACTTCCCCTGCCACGGCCA
>NC_134896.1:52296287-52303787 GCF_041734735.1 Babylonia areolata
AAATCCCCCCCCCCACCCCCCGATGTCTCCTGTCAGTGTTAGCTGAGTTTCTGATCCGTAATACCCCTCGTTATGAATATACCAAACAGAAAAAAAAGGAATGCGCACGTTAAAGATCTGGTCGTCCATGCCAGCTTTCAGTGGATTTGTGGAGGCATGATAGAACCCGCCATGAATTTTTGGGTATTGCGAAATCCTCCAAATTTACAATGGGTAAAAAGATTTTTGGAACTGCTATGAATTAAAACCCAGAGAATATTTTCATACATACTCGTGACAAAAACTTCAATAACATGTCATGAAACAATCATGCAAAGTCTCATGGTTGTAGGTTTACTCATCGTTGAGCAAGTCCAAGGTATGTTGTCAAGGCCAGAAACTTGACGACTTGCGTCGAAATTGAACAAAAAATTATTAATACACACTTTCGTGATTCAGCAAGCAGTCTTTATTGGCATTTTTTTTTAATTGTTAAAGACATCTTTACAGTGAAAAAAAAACAACTTATGCATACGATAGAAGAGATGTTCAAGAATCAAAATCCATCAAAAACCCAAATCATGAAAAATCATCATTTTTGGTCTCTTTTGCACTGCCGTGTTCCCCCTTTAAGTCACTCAGTACGGCCAGTCCTCTCTTCTCCTCTACACAGACCCCTCGGATGTCCAGTGGGTGTCTGAATGACCCAACCTTTAGCTTCCGTCGTCAGAATTGTGGTATTCTTTGTCAGCATTCACCTCTTGCAATATTTTGATGATGGCAATTGGGGTGAAACGCTGTTAACGTCGTCTCTTTCGCCGTTCGTATGGAGAGAGTTAAGTCAGAGGTTATAGTTGAAGTGTTATGTCAGAGGTTCTCCTCTGCTGTTTACAGGTTACCATGTAACGCTGACGGCAGGTGCCACCTGTCTCATGTGGGGGGTCAGTCACTCCGACATCAAGAACTGAACTGAACTGAACTGAACTGGTCTGGAGAGGAATGGGTGGCCCAAGATCTGACTTGCCCAACACTGACACGGTGCGTGTAAAAAAACAACAACAACAAATAAACAAAACAAAAAAACAACAACAAAAACATCACATGAAATAAACCGGCGAAAAAGCACTAAAACTTTCGATGACACACACACGCGCGCTCGCACGCACGCACGCACGCACGCACGCACGCACACACACGCACGCACGCACGCACGCACGCACGCACGCACGCACGCACGCACGCACACACATTGACACAGGCACGGACAGACGGACACACACACACACACACACACACACACACACACACACTCTCTCTCTCTCTCTCTCTTGGGCACTCTCTCTCTCTCTCGCTCGCGCGCGCACACTCCCAATCTCACTTTCTCTCTCTCTCCCACACACACAGAAACAGAACGACAGAGAGGCAGACTGTGAGACAGACTGACGGCGCGCTGATGGAAACCCCCCCACGCTACAACAGCGGAGGATGAGGTGACCAGCCCGGGACATGGTGTGTTGAGGGGGAGACTGGGATAGAGAGAGAGAGACTGGGATAGAGAGAGACTGGGATAGACTGGAACAGAGAGACTGGGATAGAGAGAGAGACTGGGACAAAGAGACTGGGATAGACAGACTGGAACAGAGAGACTGGGATAGAGAGAGAGACTGGATGAGAGAGTGACTGGATGGAGAACTGGGATAGAAGAGAGACTGGATAGAGAGGAGACTGGATAGACAGACTGGGACAAGAGACTGGGATATATAAGAAGATGGGATAAGAGATTGGGAACAGACAACTGGGACAGAGAAGACTGGGATAGAGAGAAGACTGGATAGAGAATAGAGACTGGATAGAGATAGAGACTGGGAAGAGAGACTGGGATAAGAAGAGAAAGAGAGACTGGGATAGAGACTGGGATAGAGAGAGACACTGAGGATAAGAGAGAGACTGGGATAGAGACACTGGATAGAGATAAGACGGGATAGAGAGAGACACTGGATAGAGAGAGACTGGGATAGAGAGAGAGACTGGGACAGAGACTGGGATAGAGAGAGAGACTGTGATAGACTGGGATAGATACTGGGATAGACTGGGACAGAGACTGGGACAGAGAGAGACTGGGACAGAGAGAGAGAGAGAGACTGGGACAGAGAGAGAGACTGGGACAGAGAGACTGGGATAGAGAGAGAGACTGGAAGAAGAGAGAGACTTGGAAGAGAGAGAGGACTGGAAGAGAGAGACTTGGATAGAGAGAGACTGGACAGAGAGAGCGACTGGGATAGAGAGAGACTGGGATAGAGGAGAGAGACTGGGATAGAGAGAGGACTGGGATAGAGAGAGGACTGGGATAGAGAGACTGGGATAGAGAGAGAGACTGGGATAGAGAGAGACTGGGAGAGAGAGAGAGAGAGAGACTGGGATAGAGACTGGGATAGAGAGAGAGACTGGGACAGAGACTGGGATAGAGACTGGGACAGAGAGAGAGAGACTGGGATAGAGACTGGGATAGAGAGAGAGACTGGGATAGAGAGAATGGGACAGAGAGACTGGGATAGAGAGAGAGAGACTGGGACACAGAGACTGGAACAGAGACTGGGATAGAGAGAGAGACTGGGATAGAGAGAGAGACTGGGATAGAGAGAGAGACTGGGATAGAGAGAGAGACTGGGATAGAGAGAGAGACTGGGATAGAGAGACTGGGATAGAGAGAGAGACTGGAACAGAGAGACTGGGATAGAGAGAGAGACTGGAACAGAGGGACTGGGATAGAGAGAGAGACTGGAACAGAGAGACTGGGATAGAGAGAGAGAGACTGGAACAGAGGGACTGGGATAGAGAGAGAGATTGGGATAGAGGGACTGGGATAGAGAGAGAGACTAGGATAGAAAGACTGGGATCGAGACAGAAGAGACAGAAGAGAGACAGACAAACAGAAAAGAGAGAGAGAGGGAGAGGGAGAGGGAGAGAGAGAGAAACAAACAGAGAGAGAGAAGAAACTCGCGCGCGTCTATCGTCCGAACGTTCGTGGGTCGATCTCTCCTGCCTGGTGGTAGTGGTAGTGGTGGTGGTGGTGGTGGTAGTGGTAGTGGCGACGACGGCGGCGGCGGCCGCGGCCCAACGACTTGGAGCCCCCACTGAGCCACGCTGTACCTCGCTGTTCTGCCAGAGTGCTTCTCGGCACCAAAACAGCCAGCCAGCCAGCCAGCCAGCCTCAGCGCTGAATGAGAGAACGAGTGAGTGGTGTGGTCCACTTGGTGGGGGTACTACTACAAGGTGGAGAGCGAGAGAGGGAGAGCGAGCGAGAGAGAGAGAGAGAGAGGGAGGGAGTTTGCCACGGGAGCTTCTGCTTGCAGAAAGCAGCTAGGCCTAGTCAGCTGAGGCTGCTGCGGTGACGAAGTAGAGAGGGGCTGTCTCTGCTCTGCTCTGCTCTGCTCAGCTCTGCTCAGCACTACAACATGCGATGCATGTGACCAGTTTGCCATGTTGTCTTGGCCGTGTCTTGAAGGATGGCGGGGTGGGGGTGGGGGTGCCGTTTTGATTGGAGATTCGGTGACAAGCTGAGGATTTGTTGTTGTTGTGGTGGTGGTGGTGTTTTTTTTTTTTTTGTTTTTTTCCGTTGAAGTGACAGCAGGGATTTCTTTTTCTTTTTTTTCTTCTTCTTATGGTGAGACCTGTATTGATTGCAGTTTTTTTTTTTTGTTGTTGCTGTGTTTTTCTTTTGGTGGTCAGTGGTTGTAGTTTAAATTCGAATAACAAAACAAAAAACAAAACAAAACAAAACACACTTCGGTGGTTGATGTGAATATTTCTTTGTACGGGCAAACTTTTAAAGAGGTTTTTTTTTTTTTTTTAAACTGAGATGTCTTTTCGTGGGTAAATTGAATAAGATAATCACTTTGCTTGATGTGAATATTTGTACGGACGAAATCTGAAGAGGAATTTGAACATTTCTTTGCAGATGAATTGAAAGAAAGAAAAAAAAAGAAAAAAAGAAAAGAAAAAAAAGAAGACAGTTTTGTTGATGTGAATATATGTACGCAAACCAGGAGGATTTTTGTGAACATTTGATTTCGTGGATTAATGAACTGAAAACAAGAGTTAGGAAATAACTTCGTTTGATATGAATAGTTGTACGGAAAACCTGAATAACTTGTGCGTAAACATTGCTGTTCTTGGATGATTTGCAGGCAGAAGAAGAATAAAAACTGAACAAAAGAAAACAATGCAACACTAATACACTGTGGGGATTATTTGCACTGCAGAACTGGAGGGATTTTGTGAACATTTCTTTTTGTGGATGAACTGAAAAAAACAAACAAAAAAACCAGAAGAAGAAGAAAAAAAACAAAGATTGACTTGAATGTTTTTAGGACAAACCTGGGGGATTTTTTTTTTTTTTTTATTTTTTTTTTTTTAATAAACATTAATTTTCTTTTCGAGGAGAAATTGAAATAAAACAAGAACAGTTATCACTTTGGTTGATGTGAATATTATTGCAGGAAACCTGGAGGAGGATTTCCGTGAACATTTTGTTTTTTCCTTGCATGACTTGAAAACAAAATCAAAGGTCGTTTCAGTTGATGTAAAGAATTTTTTATTTTTTTATTATTTTTTTTTACGGCAGACCTGGTGGATTTTTGTGAACATTAGGAATTGTAAGGGGGAAAAAAAAAATCACACTCTTACAAAACGTAAGATGATGGATGACTAGGAAGTGTATATGTGTGTGTGTGTGTGTTGGTGTGGACAAAGTGTTTGGAATACGGAACTGCGGGTTTTGGGAGTACCTAGTACAGCCAGCGAGGAGGATTACCAGAGGAGTACTTTCATGACTGGAGTATAAGCGGTTCGCTGCGGACCGCTTCCTTCAAGGCCGTCACCAGCGTCACGCTGTGGTGTTGCGGGATTGTGTTGTGGCGGGATTCTGCGGGATTCTGTTGCTGTTGTTGTTGCGGGATTGTTGTCCACTGAGCAGCAGCAACCGATCTGTGTTTTTGTTGACTAGACTCGCTTGTAGCGGTCTTCACTTCAAACTGTCTATGCAAGGGTGGAAGTTCATTGCAGTTGTTTGCGTTATTTTGTTGTAAAAAAAAAGAAAAAAAAAAGAAAAAAAAGAATAAAGAAACCTGGCAGAGAAAAGGAGGGAGAAGGAGACAAGAGAAAGATAAGAAGGAAACCAGTACAACAAATGTCGATCGAAGATTCACCATAGATTTTATCGACGCCGATTTGATGGTAAGGGTTTTGTTTTGCGAATCAAAGCGTTTGCTGTTAAAGTTATAACATTCTGTTTTAACTTGTATTTCAAAAAAAAAGAAAGAAACAACAACAACAACAACAACAACAACAACAAACAAAACAAAAAACCACCAACAAACGTGATTTTATTTTGCGATTTAAATTCTGATGATAGATAAATCAGACGAAACACTTTTTTTTGTTTTTGTTTTGTAAACTACAGGAAACTTTGAAGGAGCAGATAATGAAGACAAGACACGAAAACAACTTCAACAACAAACACCCAAGACAATGGTAATTCCCAGACGAGACTTGTAAAACCTTTCCTGCGGAAGGAAAGTGCAAAACAGTATATGTACACGTCATTATAAATGTATAAATTGACGGCAAACGCCCAGTGCCGCCAAACTTTTCTGAAGGAAATCTAAAACCCAGACAAAACACCTTGATTTAAGCTTGTTGATTTACACTTCACTTTCGGTTTTGCGAACAGAGCAATAAAATCCACAAGAGGAAGAGGGAATTTGGATTAATAATACCCCGTCACAAACACACGCTCACACTGGTGATTGTAGAAATCAACACAATTCCAACGAAACTGTTTAGTACTATACTTTTGAAAAAACAACAAACAAACAAATAAACAAACGAGCGAGCTCAGACAGTGTCCTGCTTTCAGTGATTGACACTGATTGTCCTGCTTCCACAGATGACTCCCTGACCCCCCCCCCCCCCCCCGCCCCCCTCCCCCCTCCACCAACCCCTTTCACCCTCCGCCAACCTCCTACAAAAAACTCTTTTAAAACAAAAAAAAAACAAAAAAAAAACAACAACAGCAAACAAACAAATGAGCGAGTTAACACCCTGACCAGTTTCCAGTGATTTGACAGTGATTGTCCGTACCTCCACAGATGACTTCCTAAGCCACCCCCCTCCTGAGAAACTTGAGGAACAAGTCGTCAGCATGGAGGAGGAGCTCAAGTGTCCGGTGTGCCGCAGGGTGTACACCAAGCCGGTCCTGTTGCCCTGCTCTCACTCCCTGTGTGTGGCCTGCGCCCTGTCCCTGCAGGAGCCGGCCGCCACCCACCTGCCCCCCACCACCCAGGAGGACGGCACGCCCCTGCCCAGCGACCAGATCTCCCTCCTCGACCTGCCGGACATGGACAAGCTGAGCATCGTCAGCGAGACGGACAGCGGGGTGGTGTGCAACAGCCGGCCCTCCTCCTACGTGGGCACTCCCAGCGTGGCCAGCCTCTTCCTGCAGTCCCTGCAGTCCTGCTCGTGGGCCATCCGCTGCGTGGTGTGTCAGAGGCTGGTGTTCCTGGAGGACAGCGGGGCCCTGTCCCTGCCCTGCAACCGAGCCCTGGAGACCATAGTGGACAAGTACCACCACCGGAAGAAGGTGGAGTCCAAGTGCGACAAGTGCGAGGCGGCCTCCTCGGCGGAGAGTGGCGACGACGCCACCACCAACGCCGCCACCGCTGTTTCCGGCGCCGCCGCCGCTGTGGCCACCGTGATGTGCGTGCAGTGTGAGGTGTTCTATTGCGACTCGTGCCGGGACCGCCACCACCCCGCCACGGGCGCCAAGGTGAAGCACAACCTGGTGGACCCTACCCAGGGCCTCATGATGCGGAGCCGCAAGCTGCTCAAGGATCAGAAGTGCTCCGAGCACCCCACCGAGTTGCTGAGCAAGTACTGCCTCAGCTGCCGCCTGCCCGTCTGCACCAAGTGCGCCCAGGACGGCAGGCACATGAACCATGATGCCCAGCCCCTGGCTCTGATGGCCAAGAGTCAGAAGGTGGGTGGCCCGATTCTTCTTGTTGTTCTTGCTGTTCTGATCTTGTTCTTGTTGTTCTGATCTTGTTGTGATCTTGTTCTTGTTGTTCTGATCTTGTTCTTGTTGTTCTGATCTTGTTGTTCTGAGCTTGTTCTTGTTGTTCTGAGCTTGTTCTTGTTGTTCTGATCTTGTTCTTGTTGTTCTGATCTTGTTCTGATCTTGTTATTGTTCTGATCTTGTTCTTGTTGTTCTGATCTTGTTGTTCTGATCTTGTTCTTGTTGTTCTGATCTTGTTGTTCTGATCTTGTTCTTGTTGTTCTGATCTTGTTCTTGTTGTTCTGATCTTGTTGTTCTGATCTTGTTCTTGTTGTTCTGATCTTGTTCTTGTTGTTCTGATCTTGTTGTTCTGATCTTGTTCTTGTTGTTCTGATCTTGTTCTTGTTGTTCTGATCTTGTTCTTGTTGTTGTTCTGATCTTGTTCTTGTTGTTCTTGTTCTTGTTGTTCT